>NW_020228064.1:0-678 GCF_003070985.1 Temnothorax curvispinosus
TGGTCGTTTCTGACCAGACCCAAGTCCTAAAAGAACACCGTCATAAATCATAAAATTCCTTCGATACAAAAAAAGTTGGATTGTGTCACGTCACAAAGCGAACCTGTCCGCTACTGTTTCTCCCTCCCCTTGAGGTAAAACGCTCTTAAAAATTCCATTTTCCGTTTTCGGCATCTTAGCATCATATCCTTTTTCGAGCTTAGCGTCGTCTACCACGTGTTCCCACCAAAATGGCGCTGGTCGGCTCTTCCGCTATTTTACCGCGTGACTTCAGCGTCGTCCGCCACGTGCAGGCCCAAAAAGACGCTGGACACTTTAGGCGGGAGAGCAAATCAGACGCTGGGTAGGTATGGGGTATCCAATCAAAACGCACCATTTAGTTACTATTTTGAATCCGACATTTTTGTTTCGTAGTCGTCCACCACGTGCAGTCCCAAAAAAGACACTAGGCACCAGACGCCTCAGGGGCGGGAGGGCCAATCAGACGCTGGGTAGGTATGGGGTATCCAATCAAAACGCTCCATTTGAATCCGTCATTTTTGTCTCGTAGTCTTCCACCACGTGCAGTCCCAAAAAATCACTAGACACTAGACGCCTCAGGGGAGGGAGGGAGGGCCAATCAGACGCTGGGTAGGTATGGGGTATCCAATCAGAACGCTGGCTAGGTATGGGGTATCC
>NW_020228064.1:688-2452 GCF_003070985.1 Temnothorax curvispinosus
ATGGGGTATCCAATCAGAACGCTGGCTAGGTATGGGGTATCCAATCAAATCGCTCCATTTCACCCCACCCCCCACACGGCAGCCAATCAGAGAGCTCCGAGGTCACGTGGGCAGACAGTCTGGCCACGCCCCTGGCGCCGGAGAGGTCAGTGGAGGGGGTTTGTTTTGACGCCCCATACCTACCCACTTACTACTACCGTCTCACGCATAACCACGATTTCAATTGGCAACAACCAAAAATTTTATATAAGGAGCGACACTTTAAGAAACGTGAAATCTCTGAGATGTTTTTTATTAAAAAATGTGATTGCGCAATCAATCTTCAAAAAGACACAGAAAGTCTGCCCGCGAATTACAACCGTTTGATTGGCGTCACTTAATTTACACTTTTGTTCTGCTCGTTTCCACCTGTGAACACATCTATTTATTTGTTATGTATCGGTCATTTAGTATGACTTCGTCTGTCACGCTGTACTGATGTGTTCGCAGCTATGGCTTGCGACGTTTCTTCGTTCTGCGCTACCGTTCTCACTTTCCGTTTTGACGCACAGAATATGTAAGCATTACATTTTACTTTGTACATTATTTATAACTTAACTATTTATAACTTAACTATTTTTAACTCAACTATTTAATTGTATTCTTACTTTTTATTTTATGACTTCTGAGCGTTTTTATCTTTTTGACTATCGTGAGTTTATTTCACTTTTTTAGCTTTACGTGTGCATGATGTGGTTAGAGGGCACGATGTCAGCGACGTAATCGATATTTTGTACGCGGTTTTTGAGGATGCATAGCTTGATGAATCACTTGAGAAGGACCGAAAATGCGGTTGAAACGTTGTGAATTTTAAATATATTTATTATTTGGCCAGTCGGGTCGAACAAAAACGACTTTTGTTTTGTATTTATTTACTGGCGAAGGAAACTTCTTATTTTCTTTTGGAAAGAGATTATCAGATTTTCCCCATCTTTTCCTACATCTTTTATTGTTCCCCAGGCGTGTTAGGCATTCCATTTTTGGACGTCGTAAGAGTGCTAGCAGCGGTGCTCATTCTCGGGAACGTCGGCTTCACCGACGGCTCCGGTGTGGAAATGGGCGTAATTGGCGAGAACGAATTATCCTCCGTAGCTACTCCTGGGAGTTCTTCCGCCGGCCTTGTTACGCGGGCTCACCTCGAGGACTCACAATGCGCGCGGCCAGCTCGTTACGCATCACGCGGAAAATACGTGCCACGGTACTCTCGCTAGCCTGCTCCAGCCTAAGATCTATCGGAGAGACAAAATCGCACGCACGTTTGCAATAAAGGTAAATGTTTAGTATGACGCTCTCCCCTCCGATTTTCTTACAACTTTGTAAAATTGTTTATTTCTGTGTGTAAAAAACATTCTGAGAAGGAAAATCGTCGCTCAGGTCTCGTTTTTTTTAAATTTAATTTCAAAGTTTTGATGTCGGTAAGGTAGGAAAATGATAATTTACGTTTTTTAAATACTGCGCAACTTTATTTGTTACTATATTCACAAATTAAGTTGTCCGCATACTCATTAACGGTGCCATTTAGGTTAAAATTTTATGGTTGTGAAATACTGTACGTGGCCAAAATTGATAAATTGTGATTTTCGTTAAAGCACTGCACACACACACGTGTGTATGCCCTGCTTTCTAGAAGTTGTGATTTTTGTTAAAGCAGGGCACACACACACACGTGTGTATGTCCTGCTTTATAGAAGTTGTGATTTTCGTTAAAGCAGGGCACAAACACAC
>NW_020228064.1:2462-3365 GCF_003070985.1 Temnothorax curvispinosus
TGCTTTATAGAAGTTGTGATTTTCGTTAAAGCAGGGCACAAACACACGTGTGTATGCCCTGCTTTATAGAAGTTGTGATTTTCGTTAAAGCAGGGCACACACACACACACACGTATGCTTTATAGAAGTTGTGATTTTCGTTAAAACAAGGCACACACGTGTGTATCCACTGCTTTATAAAAGTTATGATTTTCGCTCGGATTTTCGTTAAAGCAGGGCACACACATTTTTTAAGCAGATATTTTGTATTTAATTAGCAGACAGTTGTCACGTGACCTTCAAATAAAGTTGCGCAGTACTTTAAAAACGTAAATTATCATTTTCCTACCTTACCGACATCGAAACTTTGAAATTAAATTTAAAAAAAACGAGACCTAAGCGACGATTTTCCTTTTCAGAATGTTTTTTACACACAGAAATAAACAATTTTACAAAGTTTTAAGAAAATCGGAGAGGAGAGCGTTATATTAAACATTTACCGCAATAAATAGTGTAAGAGGAAGAGGAAGGAAGAAAGAGACAGAGAGAGAGAGAGAGAGAGTGACCGGCAGAAAAGTATTTCTAAGTGCGGTGCCAGACTGTGCGCAATTCGCAGTAATTCGCAGTAATATAAAAGACTTATTTGTCGTTCAAACTCAACAAGAATCTTTTCGTCTCGATAATGATTCCATCATAAAGCCTCTTATATCAGAAGTAAACGGTGAGAGAGAGAGAGTGTGTGACCGGTGGAAAAGTATTTCTAAGTGCGGTGCCAGACTGTGCGCCATTCGCGATTCAGAATGGTATCGATAAATATTTGAGCAATGAGTAAGTAAAAACTGTAACATCATAACTTCTAAAATATTAGTAGGTATTATATAATTAATTTAATAATTGTAACTTCATAAGATATTTCTTCTACTT
>NW_020228065.1:0-1005 GCF_003070985.1 Temnothorax curvispinosus
CCAGCACGACGCTTAGTGAATATGTGTCGTGCTGATGATTTTCTGCGATTCTAAAGATAGTTCTCGGTAGTTCTAGCAGAGTTCTATGCTTTAGAATTAGTTCTAAAAAGAGTTTCGGTGATTAGCTATTTTTTAAACAATTTTTGTAATCCACGCCCAGCACGACGCTTAATGACAAGTGTCGTGCTGAAGATTTTCTGCGGTTTAACGATTATTTTTGACAGTTCTAAAAGAGTTCTGTGCCTTAGAATTAGTCGTAAAGAAAGTTCCGGTGATTAACAATTTCTTATACAATTTTAGCAGTTACGTCCAGCACGACGCTTAGTGAATATGTGTCGTGCTGATGATTTTCCGCAGTTCTGAAGGGAGTTCTCGGTAGTTCTAGCGGAGTTCTATGATTTAGAATTATTTTTACAAACAGTTCCGACTGTTTACTATTTTTTAAACAATTTTAGCAGTTACGTCCAGCACGACGTTTAGTGAAAATGTGTCGTGCTGAAGATCTTCCGCGGTTTAACGATTATTTTCGACAGTTCTAAAAGAGTTCTGTGATTTAGAATTAGTTGTAAAGAGTTCCGGTGATTAGCTATTTTTTAAACAATTTTTGATAGCCACGCCCAGCACGACGCTTAATGACAAGTGTCGTGCTGAAGATTTTCCGCTGTTTAACGATTTTTTTCGTCAGTTCTAAAAGAGTTCTGTGTATTAAAATTGTTTAAAAAATTGTTAATCACCGGAACTTTCTTTACAATTAATTCTAAAGCATAGAACTCTTTTAGAACTGTCGAAAATGATCGTTAAACCGCGAAAAATCTTCAGCACGACACTTGTCATTAAGCGTCGTGCTGGGCGTAGATATAAAAAATTGTTTAAAAAATAGCTAATCACCGGAACTCTTTTTAGAACTAATTCTAAAGCATAGAACTCTGCTAGAACTACCGAGACCTATCTTTAGAACCGCAGAAAATCATCAGCACGACACATATTCACTAAGCGTCGTGCTGG
>NW_020228066.1:0-852 GCF_003070985.1 Temnothorax curvispinosus
GAGAAGTAAAAAACAAACTGTGGATATCTTTAGCAAAGGTAAAGAAGGCTGTTAAAAGCCGCTTGATATATATTCACCATATTTAGGATATTTCACCACTCAACCACTCGTTTCTTTATAGACTCGTCTTATTTAAATAATCGATCGCGATCTTGATATGTGTGTATCAAGTGGCTAATTTTACCTGGTGGATTCGTCCTTGCTCAATGTATGGAGCAGCCGCAATCTCGGTTTAATGCTAATGTGTCACACCTATCGTTTGTGAATAGCGCGAAGGCTTTTCGCTGGCAAATAGTTTAATTGACAGGATGCCAAATGTTGGTTCTAAGTAGTCTCGTAGTGAACTACTCGTTTTTAACGAGCCTTTTCGCGCGGACTTCTTTCTGCGTTTCGAAAAATCTTTTCTCGCCTACAATAACATTGATAGTAAATTCTTGAAAGTTCGATAGGCGTGGCCTAGTAGACAGCGCACTGGTCTATTGAGCCAAACGTCCCGGGTTCTCTACAAACTCGCAGGTTATCTCACTGATTTGTTCAGCCTTTTTACTATGCTTTGCTTCCTAAGCCAACCGACTTTTGATCGGAAGTCCTGCCACGATTTGTCAACGATGAAATATTATTGTTACGTAAAATAGGCACATTATAGGCTCTTTTTAAATTTGATTTTGGTTCAAAATAAAAGGCGGCAGTGTGGTCTAGTGGTAGAGCGCCAGACTCGTAATCTCAGGAACCAGATTCGAGTCCACTAGAGCCATGGAAAGTTTTTTTTGAAAGCTGCGCCCTCCGTGCAAGATAAGGCTCTTGTGAGGGAGGGAGGGGGGGAGAGAGAGAGAGAGAGAGAGAGAGAGAGAG
>NW_020228066.1:952-4111 GCF_003070985.1 Temnothorax curvispinosus
AGAGAGAGAGAGAGAGAGAGAGAGAGAGAGAGACTTACCGGGCCGACAAACACGAGCGTTTTATTTTGCGGAAATTCAAATAAATCCCTGTTGAAATCTTCCGGGGCGTATAATCCCCTGTCGCCTTCGGAAAATTTATTTGAAAAATAAGTGGATAGTTTGCCGTTATTCAATATATAATAATTTGGATTTCTAGATTCAATCAAATCCATCGATGGTTGGAAGCTGCCCAATGAACATGCTTCTACTAATAAGTCGTTGAGGGTGTCCTCGGCTGTTTTTCTCCGGTCAAAATTAGGGATATCGCCCTTTTGAAATATTTTGCCGTCTCTTTTTGCTGGGTCGCGGCAATATAATACTATTGCTCTCGGATCTCTGGTTATTTGCACGCTTTTGCCGTCGGGCAAAATCTTTTGCATTGCAGATAACAGTCTCGCATTTTTTAATCCAAATACGATTTGAATGTGTTCCATGTCGTTAAAGTCGCCGCTCTCCTCTTGGCCAATTAACCAATCTGCCTGGTTCATGTACACATTTAGCTTTTCCATCTTTTCTTCCCGCGTCGCACCCGTTATGAACACTGTGGGTGCTATCTCCGTACTTACGATCTCAGCCCACGATTTGTATCGTGATCCAGTGACGTCCGAGGTGAACCTGTGAATTATTTTTAGATTCTTTTGGGGCCCCGCGAGATGCGGGGCGACGTGCGGAGCACGTGTGCAAGGCGCCCGGAGGGTTATATTCCGGAGGCGCAATGCAAGGAGATTTTCTATTCTCCAAATAGCTCCTTTAGCAGGGAGCGTCTTTGACGGCTGATCCGAGTGTATCTCTTCGGAATCAAGCCCTTGCCCGGAGTCCTGGGCATCCGCTTAGGCGTGGTTGGCGGCGGACTCGGCGGATCGATCACCACCAGCGAGGGCGGCAAAGAGTCCGTTTGCGTCTGTTGACACTTTGTCTTCGGCGAGGCTATCTTCTTTGGCGATGCTGTCTTCTTCGGCAAGGCCAACTCTGCCAAGCGATTCTTCCAAGTGCGAGGGCTCGGTAGGTCCGGTAAGTCGCAAGGAATCAATATCCACGCCCGGAAGGAGTCCACTTTCCTTTGCTGAAGTTGCGTCGGAGAAGCGGTCTTCGGAAAGGACTCGACGGTAGGCCAAACCCTTGGAGCGGGCGGTTGCCCGTGGCGAGGACGATCTCGCGACTTCCTCTTCCGCGGCAGCTTGTCGAGTGATGGTGCACTGGAAATGAATGCCCGGAGCTCGCTCTGTTACCAGAGGCCCGGGGACACGCTTCGTTATGCAGAGTTATGCCTAAAAGGCTCCCTCTATTCAGAGGCCCACCAGGAGCTCGCTCTGTAGTTCCGTAGGAACTGTTTTCCGACCTTTTATCTCGCTTGTTAGCCACTGTGTCAAAAAAGCTTTAAGTCAAGAAAAGGCTCTGAAGTCCTCTCAGCGGGTGGTCTTCTTATTATTCCCCCGCGAAATCTGGCTCGCGCGAAACTGCATGAGCGTTGGCCGTCTAGCGGCGGCGCGGCGAACTCGCTAGCGCGTGCGGCGGCTCGACCGTGCGGCGCGCCCGAGCGGCGGCTCGCCAGGCGTGTAGCGTTGCGGCGCGGTGCCCCGTGGCGCTGTGAGGATTCAGCCGCCACAGTTAGATTAAAATCATCTTTGATTTATATTTTTACGTTAAAATTTGCTTTAATTTAAATTATTAAATAAAAATCAATTGGGAGAAAAGTCAGAGAAGGATGATGGGGGAGAGAGCAGAAACAATGTGGAATACTACAAAATATCTTGTAATACCGTCTATATTAATGCTCTCTTTTACCTGTGTATACTTGTACGTGTTTATAAAGGTGTAAACGTCGTACATATGTAATTGTTTTGTAATTCAAAATACGAAGAATAACATATTTTTCACAATTAATATATTTTATAGCTTAAATATATCTCGTAATATATTTTTAATGCGGATAAGCTATAAATTACACTCTCATCTTGTTGGTATTATGTATTTTAAAGGTGTGCATTTTAAATAAATTAATTTTTAACTTATAAACTGAAAAATTGACATACTGTTTATAAATTTTCATTAATATACGTATGTATGAGTGTGCAGCATCTAATTACGATATATAAATGTAATGTGACATATAATATATATTGAAGTTGTAATTCACGAAAACTGAGCACTCTGTGTGTCTTCTGATAATAACAACAAAAATAACAATAAATATAACAACAAAAATAACAAAAATAACAATAAAAATAATAATTATAATATTAAAATAATAATATTACAATTTCATACATTAAGAAATCTTTCAAAATTTACATATATTTTTAATTTACAGATTCAGAATAAGAAAATTACTTGAATGTAATGTTCTTGCTTTGAAAAAAACGTTCTTTTAAAAAATTGTTAAAAATTTAATATAGTATTTAATGTTTAATGTTAAATGTTTAATGTTTTAATGTAAATAATGTTAAATGTAAATGAAAATATCTAAAATATTTACAATTAATTCTCTTCTTGTTCTCATTCCTTTTATTATTAATATTGTGTTATAATTTTACTTACAATAAAACAACTTTTTATTGGCAATTATTGTCTAAAATTTTTGTTCAATATGTATATAAGTTAAAGACATATTTTAAAATTATTCTTTATATTTATAATTGCGTTTGTCTTCTCCAACTCGATTATTCAATTTCGAATCAATTGAATGGTATAAAAGATTTAGAAATTTTACTTTTTCCCCAGGTTTAACTTTCGCTCCTGTTACTTCTTTGAAAAGGACGTATTTAAAAAATATATAGATATATATAGTTTGATACCTTATAAGATAAAATTAAATTCTGTCGCAAGTGTTACGCTAATTATCATAAATAAAGTATGGACTTTATATTTTTATATGTGTTAAATCAAGAGACACGGTAGTGTCTCGTGCCAAGTACACGCGGAGCGAGACCGACCGTGACTCTTTTACGCGACGCGACGGGTTGCGAGTACCCGAGGTGTTGAGATAACGAATGAACGGATCAAGTTCTAAGTAGGCTTGATCGATAGCTTGGGGTCCAATTAGGGGGGGGGGGGGGGTTTCTCTCATAATATTTCGCTACGTGCCCTACGAGCGGAGATATTGCGACGCAAAGTCAAAAT
>NW_020228067.1:0-290 GCF_003070985.1 Temnothorax curvispinosus
TATACAGAGAGAAACCTGAGAGCGGCCACCGGGATCATTCCGTTCCAGCGGACGTATACTGACGCGCCGCCTGAGAAAGTGGACGTCAACTACGTCGTTACGCTCGGTAACGGTACACACATGGTTCGTGTCCGTGCTATGGTTCGTGTCCGAACTACTCAGATGGAGGGGATATGCCAGTCGGCTGACTCGGCACTCGGCAAGCTTCGAGCGGGGAGAGAAGGGCAGACATACGATCTGCTGTCTCCTTCTCGCTTGAGCTGTGACGTAGCTGCTTAGCACGCGCCGGC
>NW_020228067.1:300-1385 GCF_003070985.1 Temnothorax curvispinosus
GATCTATATTGATAGATCGTAATAAAACGATAAATGCGAAGAACCAGTATGACAACGCCGATATTTTTTAAAAATAACGCATATCACAAAATTACAATCATAAATTGTTTTATAAATTTTACACGCAAACTTATAATAAAACTAAAAAATATTTTATGAATATGTAACTGAAGGTAACTGTAAGTACCATCAATAAAATCAACGTATTACGCAAAAAATAAATAAAAATTTTAATCAGGAACAATCTTCATAATATCAATCTTTTTCTATTAAAATTGAATACAAAATAAAGTATTTTATGAAAAATGTCAGTCAGAAAACTATTTATGTAATAACTTAATCAGAGATTTAAATCTCAATTTTAATTAAGAAAAAAACAATGATGTTAGTCTTTGTTGTGTGTGATGGTCTTTATAGAATTTAAAATACTCAAAACTGATGGATTTTTACAATCAAACTCAGTTTCAAATCCATATACGGCGCGTTGTAAGAAATACCATATTTTTTTGCATTCTACTGGATACTTTGCATTAAAAACCTGAAAACTCTTGAAGCATATATCCACTTCTTTACGCACGGTTGCAATTTCGTACTTTAAATCATCCATAATAACATATGAAGTAATGTCATTCTCATCAGAAACCAGAAGTACAAATGGCTGAAGTTTAATTCCTTTATGTGTACAAAAATTTCTCCGTTCTTCAATAAGATTCTCAATTTCTCCGGGAATCTACAGAAAGATAAAGATAACGCTGTAAGTTGTAGAAATATCTCTCTAGTAAGATACATTAGAAAAGCTTACCTTCAAAGAGCGGAATTAAGCTCTCGCACCGCAATGCAACTAATGCGTCTCGTACAACATGATCCGCCATAGCATATTTTACAATAACCGTAAGAGTACACTATTGAAAACAGAGGTCCTGTGTGTTAAAAAAAGTCCTTGTTAAAATTTTTGTGTAATATACAGACTTATATACGAGGAATATCGAATGGGCAGTATCGAGCCCGTTAAGTAATAATGCGTGGTACACGCTTATTCGCTCGTTACGGAAAGAGAGAATCTCCGGGTACTTATCGTGGCTGAC
>NW_020228068.1:0-353 GCF_003070985.1 Temnothorax curvispinosus
TAAGCTAGCACCCCTACTCATTAAAATTATATTAAAAAATAAAGTACCTAATACAGTACAATTATGTGCTTTTTATGTGCTTTTAAATGTCTCAAACCAAATTAGTTTATCTGTAATAGTTTAAAAGATATACGTAAAAAAAGGATCTATATACTACTGATATAAGAGTAAAGTATCAGTTAAAATACAGAAAGCAAAATAATTCTTGTCTTAAAATGTTTCTTGATTAATGTGTTCTCGAAATATGCACAATGAAATTTTCGTGCTTATCCCCTTTGACCGACCCGAACGTGAACACCCCATACATACAAGAGTAAAGTACCAGTTAAAATACAGATAGCGAATTGGTTTTA
>NW_020228068.1:363-747 GCF_003070985.1 Temnothorax curvispinosus
CAGATAGCGAATTGGTTTTAGTCTTAAAATATTCCTCAATTTATGTGTTTTCAAAATATGCACAATGAGATTTCTTTGCTCATCCCCTTCGGCCGACCCAAACGTGAGCACCCCATACGTATAAAAATAAAGTACCAGTTAAAATATAGATAGCAAATTGGTTTTAGTCTTAAAATGTTCCTTAACTTATGTGTTTTCAAAATAAACAGAATAAGATTTTTGTTTTAGTTAATGTATTGATTAACTTGTTTAATAAGATTTCAGAAAAATTTTTATTTATATGTATTTATATGTATTTGTATATGTATTTGTATATATTTTTAAAGTTATTTAATATGAGTTAGGAGTAAGTATTGCAAAGTTGCTAAATATTATGGAGAATGG
>NW_020228068.1:757-1110 GCF_003070985.1 Temnothorax curvispinosus
TAAGCTAGCACCCCTACTCATTAAAATTATATTAAAAAATAAAGTACCTAATACAGTACAATTATGTGCTTTTTATGTGCTTTTAAATGTCTCAAACCAAATTAGTTTATCTGTAATAGTTTAAAAGATATACGTAAAAAAAGGATCTATATACTACTGATATAAGAGTAAAGTATCAGTTAAAATACAGAAAGCAAAATAATTCTTGTCTTAAAATGTTTCTTGATTAATGTGTTCTCGAAATATGCACAATGAAATTTTCGTGCTTATCCCCTTTGACCGACCCGAACGTGAACACCCCATACATACAAGAGTAAAGTACCAGTTAAAATACAGATAGCGAATTGGTTTTA
>NW_020228069.1:0-768 GCF_003070985.1 Temnothorax curvispinosus
GCGCACTATGTGGACCTCGTCATCGGCAACCTGGGACACCTAGACATTGAATTCAACATACAATTACACCTGGACACCGAAAACTATGAAGCGCACTATCTGGATCTTGTCATCGGCAACCTGGGACATGTGGACATCGAATTCAAGGTATTAATACACGTAAACACCGAAAACTACGGAGCGCACTATGTGGACCTCGTCATCGGCAACCTGAGACACGTAGACATCGAATTCAACGTATTATTACACCTGGACACCGAAAACTATGAAGCGCACTATCTGGACCTCGTCATCGGCAACCTGGGATACTTAGACATCGAATTCAAGCTTGATTCATAAGAATCGACTTAAAAATTTCCTAGCGGCACTTTCTGCCAAGCGTAGAGAACCTTCTTTTCCGGCAGCGGTGGTAATACGATGTAAGGATACGAAATCTCTCCAGATAAACATGAAGGAATTGACTCAATATATATTATATAAGTATATACCTAATTTACCTAAAATACCTAAATAGAAATCTTACTCCTGACCGATAAGTTTATCGACCTAATTTCGAAATACGCGCGCGATATCGAAACTGGCGATACCTGCGCCGCCAGCGTCGAAAAAGTGAAAGTAACGTTTCTGATTATGACGTCATCATACAAGAACGTCGGCGTTAGAAGTATACGTATCTTAAAAATAAATTTTCACATTTGGACTTTGCGTCGCAATATCTCCGCTCGTAGGGCACGTAGCGGAATATTATGAGAGAAACCCCCCCCCCCC
>NW_020228069.1:868-2486 GCF_003070985.1 Temnothorax curvispinosus
CGTAGGGCACGTAGCGGAATATTATGAGAGAAACCCCCCCCTAATTGGACCCCAAGCTATCGATCAAGCCTACTTAGAACTTGATCCGTTCACTCGTTATCGAGATCTCAACATCTCGGGTACTCGCAACCCGTCGCGTCGCGTAAAAGAGTCACGGTCGGTCTCGCTCCGCGTGTACTTGGCGCGAGACACTACCGTGTCTCTTGATTCGGATTAAACGCCATTGACAAACTCGATTTATGGTCTATCCCGCTAAGTGATTACATAGATCAAGAAACCGCGACACGCGTTCAAACCTCGGGAGCTTTACAACCTATCGTCGCTCAACAGATCGCGTTTTCAACAAACATAAGTCCTATCTCGGAACCGTCCGATTCGGGCGAAGGCAATCGGTCCGCCGCGCCGCCTCTCAACTCCTATCAAAACAAACTGTATAAAAGTTTTCCTAACCTTTTTTCCAACAAACTAGGAAAATGCAATAGCCACCAGGTCAAGTTCCAGCTCACGGAGAACGCACGACCCGTACAGGCCCAGTGCAAACAAATTCCATATGCCATGGAAGAGCCTCTCGAAAGAAAGCTTCAACGGCTAATCAAACTAGGAATAATCGAACGTGTGGAATCTTCAAAATGGGCAACACCCATCGTCATTGTAAGAAAGCCCAATGGTGAAATACGCCTATGCGCAGACTACTCCACAGGTGTGAATTGTCTTTTGGTCGACAACAGGCACCCGCTGCCCAACGTAGAAAGCGCTACAGCCAAACTTAACGGAAATGCCTTCTTCAGCGTACTTGATCTCAGTGATGCGTTTTTCCAGCTGGAGATCGCCGAGGATCATCGGGAAATCACAACAATCATCACTCCGTTTGGTCTTTTTAGATACACTAGAGTACCCTTCGGGTTGAAGACAGCTTCCGCTGAATTCCAGGAAGCCATGGACAACACACTAGCAGGATTGGATGGAGTGGACGCATACCTTGACGACGTCATCGTCAGAGGTTCCAATCGGCGGGAACACGACTTACGTTTTCGGAAAACCCTCCAACGTCTCGAAGAAAGAGGCTGGAAACTTAGACTCGACACTAATCATACTAATCATAAACGCTAAAGGCATATCGGCCGACCCAGAAGCCACCCGTGCAATAGCAAATATGCCCAAACTTACAAACGTCGCAGAAACTAAAAGCTTACTCGGTATGGTGAACCACTATGGGAAATTCATTCCCCACCTACACCAAATTAAGCATCCATTGGAAGATCTCACCCGGAAGAATCGACCCTAGATCTGGCAAAACCCTCGTCGTTGCGGCTGACGCCTGCTCTACGGGAATAGGAGATGTCTTACTACAACGAGATTCGTGCGGACACGAACGAGCTGTGTACCACATGTTCCAGAGTCTCTCGGACACACAGCGAGGCTATTCCCAAATAGAAAAGGAGGCCCTAGCTCTTGTCACTGCAATCGAACGCTTTTACAAGTTCCTGTGGGGACGGAGGTTCATTCTACTTACGGACCACAAACCTCTAGTCGCGCTTTTGCAGACGGAAAATACAAGAGGCCTTAAACCTACGACAGCTGCACGACTCAAAAGATGGGCCATACGACTCTTAGGTTA
>NW_020228070.1:0-2372 GCF_003070985.1 Temnothorax curvispinosus
GTTGTTGCTCGCTCGCTCGATGGATGTGCACGCAGCGGGCGCGTGATCTTAGAGACGCTCGAATTTGCGCGTGAACTTCGAACAATAAGTGAGGTACGACCGTATGAAAATACAATGAAATAAAGGACGGCGCTTTTAACGGTCAGGAACTTAGCTGGCTAATAACATTATTCGTACGAGGCTAACGTACAATTGTTCAACTTCGAACACCAGGTGACTAATCCTGATGTACCGACACAATCTTCTAGTGAAGGTTACGTCGAACCTACCAAAATTGAAGTTGAAATAGTCAATTTGTCTTTTCAAAGGGTAGTCATCAGTTGTACGTATTGTTTCCTGTGCAAATCACAAACTGATATTCAGGATGTTTCATTTGAAGCGAGAATACAAGTTTTTGTTGCTAAAAGAATTTTTATTCATAGAAGAAATAGGTGTTGTCGTAAACATTTAATCAAAAAGCGATTCTATAACGATGAAGTACAGAACATAATTCCGTACGCAAATGAATCTTCAATCGAAGTAACGGAATTATCAAAGTTTCTGGATCAGTTATCAGATCAATCTACTGCTAGTCTCCATGGCCAAATCGGCGAATGCAAAATGTCAGAAAAGCGTGTGAAAGCCTTCACAGAGTTCTTGTGGGAAAACATTTTTTCTCTTCAAAATAAGATGACGACCATGCAAAACTCCGAAAATCGCAACATCACGCAAGCATTAATAACGTTTTTATTTAAATTAAGAACTGGCATTTTGAATCATTGTATCGCTGCAATCTTAGATCTCGAAGATGAACAAGTTGCTAGATCTATTGAATTTGTCTTAAAATGTTTTGAAGTTGATGTGTTGCCTAAATAAATACTTTGGAATCGATGCATACTCTCGAGATTTTTTTATGAGTCGAACTGCTACTGTTGTCAGCAAGTTGCATGATTTGCATGATTTAGAGAATCACTTAGGTTTAATTTGCGACGCATCTTATATCCGCCACCAGAAAAGTAATAATAACGCTTACCAGCGTAAGTCATATTCAGGCCAGAAGAAGACACATTTGTGCAAACCGTTCACGATTTGCACGACTGATGGTTATGTGGTCGATGTGGCTGCTTTTTATCGCGCCACAAATAATTAGCCGACGGCGATTAGGCCCGGGTGATTAAAGGCAAGAAACCGAGTCACGGGTACGGCCCAATTAACCGAATCACTTAACGACTCGGCCGACGGGTGCACGTGGGTGCACGGACTGACGCCTAATGCGGAGAGAATGCACAAACGGAATCTACCAATATTAATTTTATTATTCCTGTGTGCATATAATACCAAAGTACGTATAATTATTGATTTTAATTAAAAATATTAATTATTAACTATAAGAATATTATATTTTACACAAATTATTCCTTGCAGAAAATGGATGGCAAGAAAAACAAAATGATACGTGGCAAAAATTTCACCAACAGCGAAAAACAAGAATTAATAGAAAAAATTTACCCATATCGTAACATCATTGAGAACAAGGAAACTAACACAACAAGCAATAAAGAAAAAGATGAAGCATGGGCAGACATAACTAGAAACTTCAATATGAATAAACCTGCGTTCCTCGAACAAACGGAAAAGAAATTGCGTAATTGTTGGGACAACATGAAAAGAGATACTAGGAAGTATTGTGCAATGCTTCGGAGAGAAACGTATAAAACAGGTATAATTTATTATTAAAATTATTATCAAAATAACTTAATTATTATTAAACTTTTATTTTATTTGTAGGTGGAGGTCTTCCTAATATAAAAAAAGAGCCTTTATTTGAACAAGTTGAAAACATTATGAGTCGAGCTGCAGTATCTGGGTTACATAATCCTTATGATTGTGATTCTATTGCTGATTCTCCTACTGATAAAGACGTTATTCTTGTACAAGACATCTTGCAAGATGACGTCAGTTCTGATCCATTCAATGCTTCTAATCCAGCTGAGGTATTTTCAGTAAGTCAGGAAAATAGTAAATCTGTAAAATTTGTCAAACATAATTTAAATGTTATAAATTTTCAGTACTTGTTACAAAATAAGAATGTTAAGGACTGGGAGTCTTGCAATATAAAAAACTTAAGATCAGAAAGAAGTTCTCCTTTAAATGCGCCATCAACGTCAAAACAAGTAGGATATAAACAACGAAAATACGACGAAAACAATGAATTAGATGAAGCAAAAGTAGATTTAACAAATACTTTAAAAGCAAGCATAAAAACGAAAAATAATTACGAAGTTGAAATATTAAGAACCAAATTAGAAAAAGAACAGCTAAAAGTAGAATTATTAAAAATATTGGTCGAAAAAAGAAAAACAGTAACAACTGTGCCGCAATTAACACGTAGA
>NW_020228071.1:0-1037 GCF_003070985.1 Temnothorax curvispinosus
AATTAAAACGACGCGAACGCGAATTATACGACACCCGGTATATCGAAACGCGGATAGACGGGGCAAGCGGAGCAATCGAGGTTCGCAACCCGAACGACGAGGGGCGCGCGAGGCGTCGACGGGCAAACGGAGCACGGCGAGTGATACGCGCGATGACCGACGAGCGGCGCGCGCAACGCGACGAACGAGCGTGGCGCATAAACGAAAGGAGAAACCAATTCGCGAGCAACAGCCGAAACGCGAACAACGAAGAGTAACGTTAGCCACAATGGAAAAACGAATTGAGGCAAATCGCGAACGACGTGAAGCCGTAGTGCGTAAATTAAGAAACAATACGGTCGCGGAAGAACAAAGACAAAGAGCGCGATTAATATTGGAATTGGCCGAGGCGTATGCGGATGCTTTGCCAACAGACCCATACGCAAGTGACCATGACTCGGTGCGCGAGGAACTCATGGAAAACCAAGAAATCGTCAGACGGATATTATATCTGGAACAACTCAGGGGAAGACCGAACAATGTGTGCGAAACGGTGCGCGTAAAACGTGAAACGGACAACGAAATCGTGGCGGAAGCAATGATAGCAATGGCGGCGCGATACGCGAACGATGCTAACGAGGTGCCGTACGAAATCACGATTCAAGTGAACGGTCGTGAAATCAAAACGTCCGCTAGAATACGCGAACCGAACGACGCAATGGTCGAGGTCGAATCGCGAAAGAAAGTCGACGACAACAACAACAACGATAAAGTGACAGAGATTCTTGGTAATGCAATACCAAGTACTAGCGGATTCGCAGAATTAGCAAAAGCGAATACCGAACCGCGAATAATATACAGCGACGATGATGACGACGACGACGACGATGAAAATGGCGATGAAGACCGAGACAACGTCGACCAGGACGACGTAGACGAGGGCGACGACGACAAGAGCGGAGCGGTCAACAAATTAGAAAACGTTGACGACGAACACAACGATGACGACGCAAAAGATGTCGGCGACGAATCAAAAAGCGAACCGACAAGCGAAAAAT
>NW_020228072.1:0-4136 GCF_003070985.1 Temnothorax curvispinosus
TTTAATCTTATTTTAAAAATCTATTTTTATTTTTTAAGTAAGAAAAATATTTTTCTTTTTTGTTACTTTTATATTATATCTTGATCACTAAAAGACGTAAGTATGAGAGACGAAGTAAATGATTCTAGCTGTTCTAGGTATCAAAAACGTAAAAACCAAAAATTTTCTTATTCAGAATAAGTGATATGGGCTATCGTCTGAACTAGAATAAACATTTTTTTTTAATAAAATACTAATAAAATTTTAAAAAAAATTATAATATTTTAAATAAAAAAGCCGCTCAGAATGGAAATATTGATTTAGTTCTAGTTCAGACGATAGCCACACTTCTCCTGCAGAATAAGAAAATTTTAGCTTTTTGCGTTTCAGATACCTAAAACAGCTAGAATTATTTACATCGTCTGTCATTTATAGTGACCAAGATATAACAGAAAAAAGAGAATTTTTGTTACTTAAAAAATAAAAATAAATTTTTAATATAAAGTGAAGAGAAAACATGCAAAGTTTAACGTTATTCACTTTCTTCGTTTCTCTATAAAACATTCCTGAAAAATATATATTTTAATGATCTTTTAAATTAAAATATCTCCGTTAATAATTCTTTATACATTCTCTTCCTAACGTGTGTGTGAAGCTATCGTCTCATTTTACAGAAACTCACAAATTATTGAGAGTTCTGGCTTCTTTCAAAAAACGCATCAGTACAAACTGAGACGCTATGTTCACGCAGCGTCTCATTTTGTCCTACACAAGTTTCACCACTGTATCTCATCAGATTTTGCAAGATCTATAGTTCTATAATAGTTCTATAAAGAGTTTATCTCATCAGATTTTGCAAGATCTATAGTTCTATAACAGTTCTATAAAAAGTTCTGCCATATAAAAGCAAAAAAATTAATTATAAGGTACTAAAAAAAATTACAATGCAACGAGTATACCGGTTGAGACGCCAGTTGAAATCTCGGAGTTTCGGTATATATAAAATATTTTTCGAGTAGTTTTGAGCATATTGAAACATTTTCTAAAGAGTTCCGAGCGTTAGAATCTTTGTGTTATATTAAAAAAAATTAATATTAACCGAAAAATAATCATGACAGAAGAAGATGAGACGCTGTGCGAAATCTCGGAGTTTTGGCTTATATAAAATATTTTTCGTATAGTTCTGAGCATACTAAAGCATTTTCTAAAGAGTTCCCGCCACTAGCTACGTTGTATATATAGGTTTATTAACTTTAGCAAACACTAGCTACGTTGTATAATTTTTAAATAAATTAATACCGCTCGAAAATCAGGAATTTATCGAAAATAAAGTGAGAAGCTGGCCGTATTTCGGCAGTTCTGTGAGTTCTGCTATAATTCTCGTGTAGTTCTGAACGTGTTCTAACGTTGTCCCATTTTATTCTGGCAATAAGCATTATTTATTCATTTTGTTTCTTCATAGAGGAAGCTTTGTTTTCGTAAATTCGTATATGAACTTTTGATTGCGTATCAAGTTGGCTCTAATCAACCAAATTTAAAAGAATTATATATAAAATAGGGGTAGAAGAAACCAAAGAAAAGATTGTTTTTTGAGTTTTTAATGTCAATATGTTCAGAGTGTTTTAAAACGTCGAAATATCGCATTAAAAAAAATGTCGGTATGTGTGATTGTATGTCTGTGCCTTTACAGAAATTTCTATAACTCCAGAACTGATCAACCAAATCTTAACGAATTATATATAAAATAGGGGTAGAAAAGACTGAAGAATATAATAAAATTAATAAAAATTGTTAATAATAAAGGGGTTACCGATTTCTGTTAAAAAAAAGTTTACCAAAATTTTTTAATCTATATATATAAGTACCGGACGTCTGTCTGTCTGTCTGTCTGTCTGTCTGTCTGTCTGTCTGTCTGACCGCGAACTACTCATTCGTTAGTGGACCGAATTTTTATCAAGGGTACATGAAATAGGGGTAGAATTTCCTGGGGAGTGCCATAAAGTGTATAGTTTTTTGTTACCGATTTTCTGGAAACCGATTTTTCTAATTTTTCTAATTTTTCGGGAAATAATCGACCGAATTTAAAAGAATTATATATGAAACAGAGGTAGAATTTTCCGGGGAGCGCTATAAAGTGTATAATTTTTCGTTACCGATCTTTTTGGAAACCGGTTACAAAATTTTTCCAATTTTTCGGAAATTAATTGACCGAATCTTAAAAAATTATATGAAGTAGGGGTAGAATTTCCCGGAGATTGCCATAAAATATATAATTTTTCGTTACCGATCTTTGGGGAAATCGGTATCAGAAAATTTTCCAATTTTTCGGAAATTAATTGACCGAATTTCAAACAATTGTATATGAAGTAGAGGTAGAATTTTCTGGGGAGTGCTATAAAGTGTATTATTTTTTGTTACCGATCTTTTTGAAAACCGGTTACAAAATTTTTCCAATTTCTCGGGAAATAATTGAATCTTAAAGAATTACATATGAAATAAAGGTAGAATTTTCCCGGGATTGCTATAAAGTGTACAATTTTTTGTTACCGATTTTTTTGGGAACCGGTTACACATTTTTCCAATTTTTCGGGAATTAATTGACCAAATCTTAAAAAATTATATATGGAATAGGAGTCGTGTCAAAATTTTTTTAATTTTTGGAGGATAAGTTTAATTTTTTATTAATGGATAATTTTTCATTAATGAATTGATTTTCTTGATCTATATATATAAGTACCGGACGTCTGTCTGTCTGATATATGAAACAGAGGTAGAATTTATGAAACAGAGGTAGAATTTTTCGGGGAGTGCTATAAAGTGTATTATTTTTCGTTACCGATCTTTTTGGAAACCGGTTACAAAATTTTTCCAATTTCTTGGGAAATAATTGAATTTTAAAGAAGTCCGGCAAGTCCGGCATAACCCTAGGGACCGGCTCTAGGGTATGCATTAGGCATTTTCCTCCTCCTCCAAAAAAAAAAAAAAAAAAACCTAATATCTCAAAATTTACGGATATTAAAAAATCCACGATGAAAAATTGAAACTTTTTAAAAATAAAAAAAATGTATTTAAATTAAAACTTAGTATTAAACTGAGAGTAAAATAAAGGTTGAATCTAAAAAAAACGAAAATGTAGATTACAGTTTAAGAAAAAAAAATAACAAATTTAGTGTTTCAAATTAATGGGTGAATTTAAAGCATATAATTAATATACAGATAGATTTATACCCGCGCGAAGCGCGAGCCGAAAAGCTAGTTTTATTATATTCTTCAGTTTTTTCTATATTTCTATTTCATATATAATTCTTTAAGGCCGGTATTCATAGTCGGGTCGGTGTTAGAATTAATAAAAATTGCTAATAATTAAGGGGTTCTTTTTTAATAAAATTTTGAATTTTTGCAGAAATGTTTATGCTTTAATTTCCGCAAATTTGGAGATATCGATCTATTTCTAATTTTATTTAATTTTTCGGGAAATAATTGGCCGAATCTCAAATAATTATAGATCAAATTTCTACCAAAAGTATATGAAATAGGGTACATAAATAGAACCCTGATAAAGTTTGATATCGGGCTGTTTTTTTTTTCTTTTTTTTTAATCAATAGAGTATCATTCAAGGAAGGTCGGTATTGAATTTGGCGATGATCGGTAAAGAGGTTTTTTGCAAGTAGAAACCTTTGCTTACAAAGCTTCCTCTATGAGGAAGCCAAAACAAATAGAGGAAGCTTTGTGAGCAAAGGTTTCTACTTGCACACTTAAAAACTATGAGGAAGCAATGTGCAGGTTTCTACTTGCACACTTTACTTGTTTTAAATAATTCTTATCGCTCGAGAAAGACCCTATTCTCGATAAATTCCTGACTTTCATGCGTTATTAATTTATTTAAAAATTATACAACATTGCCAATGCCCGGAACTCTTTAGAAATTGTTTTAGTATGCTTAGAACTGTACGAAAAATATTTTATATAAGCCAAAACTCCGAGATTTTCTACAGCGTCTCACCCACATACCCGTAAATGCGTCTTTCTTAGTCGATAAAAATTATTTAAAATATGAATAAATAATGCTTATCGTCAGAACTCTTTAGAAATAAACGTTAGAACACGTTCAGAACTATACGAGAATTATAATAGAACTCACTGTTACCCATGTGTA
>NW_020228073.1:0-2200 GCF_003070985.1 Temnothorax curvispinosus
GCCCGGACCTCCCCGCAAGTGCATGAGTGTCGCCGGCCGGAATTCACTCCGTACTCGGTCGTAACAGCGGCAGGATAACAGTCTGGAAGACCCCGGGACACCCCCGAGCAAAACGCCAGTCAGACCAGGGTGCCGAGGAGCGGCCTAGGGAAAGGCACAGCTGTGACGTTCTGGGTGATACGAGGTGGCTCGATCCGGCAGAACGTCTCCGTTGATGGGTTCTTCTTCTTGCAGTTAAGGAGGTAAAACCCCAGGATAATTAGCTGTTGTTTGGCGATGTAGATTATGGCTCCTTAGATACGCCGAAGGTAGGTATTCAATAATCTTTATCTTTCTTTTTGATATAAAAGAATATGATATTTATTGTAGAACTTTTACGATACAAGTGGCTTATATGGAGAATGGAACAAGTATATGATATGTAAGGTTTCCTGGATTGTTCCAGACTCTCCGTCGAGTGGGTGAGAGGTGCTTTTATACAATTCTGGAAACGATAGTGGGAGGTGACCACACCTGGTTACAATGAGTCATAGGGCGTTGTCTAGTGGATATGAGTCTACTTTTACTTGTGCGGCTCGCTTGCCAGCTTATTTTACGTATGGCTAGATTTTACTCGCATGAGTCACTTAGTGACCTTGTTCTATTTCTATTTCTATTCTAACAGCGATTTGTAACGAGAGCGATACCTTCTTTTATCATAAATCTCAATATGACTTTTATCATAAAAGGATATAAGAAAACTTTAATATTTCAATTTTAAAATGTGCAAACATATGTTGAATATTATTTAATTTCTTTTAGACATACTTCACATAGAGTAGAATAATTCAATAGTACAATTAAAGTTATTATTAGCATGACTAAAGTATGAAAGATATTGCTTTCTTCGTCTAACAGTTACTATGGTATATCAGACTCTCTCTTTCTCTCCTTCAGATTGTACAATACTCGCATCTCGCCCCGATTCGCGTTTCTTATGCTACGCATATACAATTCCATCTTTCTCAGGTTTGTGAGTAACGCTTCGACGCTTGACGCTCGATATTTATATTAATTTTAGTAAGTATATATATATTTTGTTAATAATAATATTGATAAAAGTAGTTTTAGCAGTGGTTATGATGTTTCTAATATCTTGTTAATAATGTATCGTGCAGGTAGGAATGGTTAGCATTCTCATTAGTACAGGAAATCAATGAAATTAAATTGTTTATATATAATAAGATTTTTATTATTTTTATATCTCATGAATGGTTGAGAATTTGATAGGAGTGTATAGGAAATATATTGTAGGATTTTCACTAAGGTATAATATAGCATTGGAATTTTTCATCATTAATATATGTGTTTGTTAATAACAAATTATTAATTAAATAAATTGGTACTTTTTAATTTGCGTATTGATATTGTTATGTTCTCTTTATTTAAGAGGTTTTGAATTTCTAATATCATCTTGTTTATGAGCATTCTTTATTTTATTGTTGCAAATATTTCGTAAATAAACACTTGCAGAAATAAAAGTTATTATCCTGCTCAGTACGAGAGGAACCGCAGGTTCGGACATTTGGTTCACGCACTCGGTCGAGCGGCCGGTGGTGCGAAGCTACCATCCGTGGGATTATGCCTGAACGCCTCTAAGGCCGTATCCTCTCTAGTCAAAGGTGGCAATGATATCTCTAGGAGTCTCGTGAGTCGAAAGGCTCAAAACAATGTGACACACTTACTAGGCGGCCGGTCCCCTCGCGGGGGCCGGTCGTCGCACGAGCCCGGTTTGCCGTACGGCGCCTCTGCCCGTCATCGGGATCTCACCGCTTACGACGGCACGGCGTCTAACGGTCGAACATGAGTTTCGCGAGTTCGATGTCGAGACTCGGAATCGTCTGTAGACGACTTAGGTACCTGGCGGGGTGTTGTACTCGGTAGAGCAGTTACCACGCTGCGATCTGCGAATCATTTATCATTTTTCGTAAGTGTACTGATGCAGAATTTACGTGCGTGGTCAAAATTCGTATTTACCGAAACGGGTTTTTATAATTATGGAAGCAGTTTGACCTGGGTTGCCAGATTTTAAGGGTAGTTTTATCCTAGATCGGAATATTCGTTATCCGGCCCTGTATTTCCTTTGAAATTTGTGTAGCCTTCATTAATGGAGTAACAAGGTTTTGACTTATATAAAAGTTGTTATATATGATCTGAGGTA
>NW_020228074.1:0-1197 GCF_003070985.1 Temnothorax curvispinosus
TATGTATATTGTTCACAACCATGGCAACACATGATGTAAATTAATATCTTTATTGAATATTTCAAAATTCGCAGATATAATATGTATATTGTAATATATAATATTTTTAAAAGCTTTAAATATGCAGTTATACCGTGTATCACAAAATTTTTGTGTAAAATGTTTTCCTACATTCTCACGATTTAGCTTAACGAACATTTTTAGTTAGCTGTGAGAGATTACTTCAATAAATACGTAAAAAAATAATTATAAAAGAAGAAACCTGTTTCTTATTTTTAGTTGTTTTATTCAAAAGTAAAAAATAAATTGCCATAATATAAGAATATTTTTAGATGTTTGTTTGCGACACTGAGACGAAATGCATAATAAATAAAAATTATGAGGGCAATGATTACTTACTCAACTGTCTAATTAAGTTCGGTCGTCGTCTGTTGGTCGCTTTAGAGAAGAACTTGGTGTAATCCATAATGATCTTTATCGTGCGAGATAACTGTCACAATCCCTCTTTTTTTCTTGATGAGATCTGCTCTTGTAGATGCTATGTCGCGCGTGATTGCACGTATTATCTGTACAACACTGGCGAATTTTAACACTTTGTGGTACAGTATCAGTGATTTGAAGACTCCTACGATATCGAGATTTTAAAGCAGTATTGTTAGTGGTGCCACTTTTTTCACGTAAGCGCGATGAAAATGGTCCGGTAAAGTCGTTATATATAAGAAGAATATTGTAAATATCTTATGTTTATATTTGTCTGTAAAGGTTATCTGTAAATAAATAAAATGTGCCATAAGTTATGAAAGGTTTTGGTACATGATTTTTAACTTTTTTCTCTGGTTATATATTCGCATTAAAAAATTTGCATTACAAATTTTCATTTAACTATAATTTTAATCTTATTTACCTTTAACTTCGCTAATCTGGTGCCCGTTAGAATCTTTTGCGCTATATGACGCGTATATTGTTTACACAGCTGTACGCGATTGAAATGAGTGAAGAAAAGCGAATACCACACTGTAACCTACAACACTGCTTTAAAGACACATCTGCTGCGGCTAATGAGAGATTCACGATAAAAATTAAAAGGGTTATCTTATCAGTCTTAGATAAGAGTTGTTTACAGCAAAGTCTCCCAACATCGTATATTAAGTGTTATCATCTAATGGACTTGTTTCAAAAATTGCACTATTTTAAAAT
>NW_020228075.1:0-316 GCF_003070985.1 Temnothorax curvispinosus
TACAACTTAGCATGTACTTTAAGTTGTAAAGCGAGTTCCACGCTTTCAACCACGGGGGGGGGGGGGCGAGGGGGTCGAAAGCGTGGAACTCGCTTTACAACATAAAGTGCGCGATTGTACGGTGCGCAATTGTACGGTGCGCGATTGTACGGTGCGCAATTGTACATACGGTGCGCGATTGAACGGTGCGCGATTGAACGGTGCGCGATCGTACGGTGCGCGATAGTACATACGGTGCGCGATTGAACGGTGCGTGATTGTACGGTGCACAATTGTACGGTGCGCAATTGTACGGTGCGCGATTGTACGGTGCGCG
>NW_020228075.1:416-1284 GCF_003070985.1 Temnothorax curvispinosus
CGATTGTACGGTGCGCGATTGTACGGTGCGCAATTGTACATACGGTGCGCGATTGTACGGTGCGCGATTGTACGATGCGCAATTGTACATACGGTGCGCGATTGAACGGTGCGCGATTGTACATATGGTGCGCAATTGAACGGTGCGCGATTGAACGGTGCGCGATTGTACGGTGCGCAATTGTACGGTGCGCGATTGTACAGTGCATGATTGTACGGTGCGCGATTGTACGGTGCGCAAAAACCGTGTCTAATGCAACATACGTTTATTTATTTAAATAAGTTAATAATATGTGTTGTGTCCAAAAACAACGGTGTCCAATTGTACTGTGCGCCAATGAAATGTGTCCAAACGAACTGTGCGCGATTGTACGGTGCGCGACTTTATGTGTCCAATAGTACTGTGTGCAATTGCAACGTGCGCAATTGTACTGTGCGCCAGTGAAGGCTTCTCATCCCGATTACGTACCGTTCGGTTACAACGCAAGTTACGCATATGCATTTTACGCTCCATGTGAAACCAGTCTTAAGGTGACGTCCCATGGCGCGTATCGCGATATGCGCGTATCGGGCGTACGAACTCAGCGACTGCGATTGCGATTGCAATTTCGTCCCTTGATCAATGAGAAAGAAGCTCCTGGCAATTCGGGCATTTCTCATTGGTCAAGAAACGAAATCGCAATCGCAGTCGCGGCCGCGAGCCGCTAGTCTGATTTGGGCTCCATACTTTTCCGTAACAGTAAAAGCCATTGCACGTAACAAAGTTTTAGTTGTAATCGTAAGGCCGTAAGGAAATAGACCAATCACAGTCGATTATTCTTTTCGCGCTTGAAGAATAATCGAGTGTGATTGGTCTATTTTCTTACGGC
>NW_020228076.1:0-1648 GCF_003070985.1 Temnothorax curvispinosus
AAGTGTGGTGTGTTTGTTTTATGTGTTGTCCTTTTTAATCTAGACGTGTTCTTAAATCTTATACATACATCATTCGACGGTAAAAACTCAAAATTTTGAGTAAACGCAAAATAGATCTCTTGTCTCTATGCAGAAATAATAATAATGTAACGACCTGACTTTATCGAACGCGGACTGGTTTACGGGATCGGGAGTTCGATGAAAGGCCCAGAGACAGTAATCAATTTGCCATGTGACAGCAACATGCACTTTATTCAAAACTATAATATGAACTATAATATAAAATATTCGGGATTCGGTATTACATACGAACTGGTCGCGGTAGATTACAGTGGTCGGTAGTACCGGTGCACGCGACGCGGTATACAAAATATCGGAACTTGAGTCTTCGCCTCGAGATGCGGTACGCAAAGGAGGGACTAACGCAGCGCGGTATTTGACAGAACGGAGTTCGTCGCGGTATAAAGGTATAAGACGATACGGAACGCGGTATATTACATACGGAATGCGGCTACAGATAGACGATAACGGAACGCGGTATTTTACATGCGGAACGCGGCTACAGATATCAGATATGCTATATGAACCGAATTAATACATAAAATAAAGTTATAAGACGACAACGGAACGCGGCTATAGATATCAGATAGGCTATAGGAACCGAATTAGATATTCTATATGAATCATCGGCAGTGCCGGTGTGCCGAAATGCTGAAACTCGGTATCTGATAGCTGGACGGAATTAATACAACGAAGCGCGGTATATTGCATCAGAGGATGGCGGAATCCCGGGGTCACGGTCGTGAGAACCCTCGCTGCAAGGCCGAGCACGCTCGACCCCACGGTGCCGTGGCCGTCGGGGTAAGTGTCAGGGAGTTCGGGAACACTCTGAGAACCCTCAGTCGAGAACCAGAACTCTGGACCTCGTTGTACGTGTTGCCCTAGGATTCGGAAGGTAGCTTCGTCAGGAATAGCGGAGAGCCGTGGTAAAGATGAAGTGTCTCTTCGTCGAGCGCGCCGGCTTTTTATACCGCTCGGCGCGGTGAGCTTGGCAGGAGGGAGGCCGATCGTCAGGCGACGGTGCGGTGGTGGGAGCGGCGCGATCCCGCGTGCTCGCTTCGGCGGGGATCGGCTCGCTTCGGCGCTCGTCGGCGTCGTGCGGGAAGGCACCGGTGCGGCGGATTTCCCGCGCACACGGTGCGTTTCAAGTGTTTAAAAAGATGTGGGCGCACCGCGCCCTGTCCTCGCCCGACGGAGAATCGGTCGAGCGGCTCCCGGCGGATGGCAGCCGGGGACGATGCCTTGTCGTAAGGGGCGCATCGTTACACTACCCCTCCCCTTATATGTGCCTGAATTGAGAGGCACAGGGGCATAGTGTCCGGCTGGTTGGAGGTGCCGGTCGGCCGGGTGGTCCCTTAGGCTGGCTGTCTCCTGGACTTCTCCTTTATCCAACGGACGGATCCGTCCCCGTTGAACCTGATATGCCAACGCCGGCTCCCGATCGTCGCCTTATATTGTCGGGCGACGTGGCACGAAAAATGTGGGACCTTTACTATCACCCCGGGCTCGACCTGCACCGGGATCGGAGGTGCGGGCAGCGGCCCCATTACCCGTGCGGGTTGGAGCGTCGGCCGTGGTCGTCGGGGGG
>NW_020228076.1:1748-3325 GCF_003070985.1 Temnothorax curvispinosus
GTTAGGATATCCCGTTCTTGCGGCGATGCTTCGTCCGTCATAGCTACAGTTGCTCTGACGATCGGCTTGCCCTCGCCTCGGTACGCCGGGTACCTCGGTGCTTGTTGTCATTTTGCGACGGTTAACAATGTTTTGATCTCGGTCGGTCGCGTAACAACAGTTTGTTCGTCGGCGTTTTTGTTTCGGCGCGTGTTTTTCGGCCGCGTACGGTTGAACGGCGGCAGCGGTCGGCGCGAGCGCGTCCCCCCCGCTGCGGTCCGGGCAAGGTACGTCGGGTGGTGTGTTGGTAGGGGCGCGCTTGAGGTTTTGCACGTGTATGTGCCGATACCATTTCCCCGAGCAGCTGCGGAGGTCCACGATGACGGGCAAAATAATGCGGCGTATTTCCAGCGGACCCAGAAACTTTGGCGCGAGCTTGGCATTAAACGCCGCTTCTTTGTTGGAGAGCGGGCGGTCCCGCTTCCACACCCACTCCCCGATCCGCGGTCTCCATTCCCTGCGACGGAGATTATAATGTTTTTCCTGGTGCTGAAACGCGCGGGCCAGCTGAATTTTCACTAGCTCGTAAGCTTTGGTCAGGCGGCGATGCAGGTGCGTCGGCGGCGTTGGTTCGTCGCGCGGCGCATCCTCCCCGGGGCGGCGCAATTTGTGGCCGTGGTTTAAAAACGCGGGTGTGTAGCCCGTCGTGGGTCGCGGTATTATAGGCGAACTGGAGTTCTGGCAGGTTTTCGTCCCAGGTTTTGTGTTTTTTCGCGTACTGCGCGATCATGGTCTTGATCACGCGATTGGTGCGTTCAACGGGATTGCAATGGGGCGCGTATGCCGGCGTGAAGCGGTGGCGGATCCCACAGTCGGCGAGGAGTTTAGCGAGCTGTCGGGATTTCAATTGCGTGCCATTGTCCGACAGGATTTCGTCCGGGCATCCGTGTCGGAGGATGATGGCTTCCGTTACGTGTTTTACGATGGCCGGCGCGGTGGCCCGTCGTAATGGCCGGCTCAACCCACTGCGTAAAACGGTCCTGGATGTTAAGGAGCCAGATATGGCCGGCGGCGGATCGCGGGAGCGGGCCGACGAGGTCGAGGGTGACCTGTTGCCACGGGTGGCCGAGCGCGGTCGGATGTAATTGCCCGGCAGGCTTTTCCTACGCGACCTTATGGGCGAGACACGTTGGACACTCGCGAACGTAACAGGCTATGTCGCGGAACATCCCGGGCCAATAATATCGGTGTGCTATTCTCGCGATGGTTTTTGCTATTCCGAAGTGGCCGGCGGTCGGTGCTTCGTGATACTGTTCGAGGAGCGGTCCTCGCTGGTCTGTTGGCACGCATTCCTTCCATTGTTCGGCTGCTGGGTTGTCTTTGAAATCCAGGCTGTGGAGCACGTGCTTCCACAGCCGGCCTTGGTCGATCCTGAAATCGGGCACCTCGTGGGGCGTATTTTCGGCCGCGTGCCACATGCGCGTATGCCATGGGCACTTAGCTCATGTGACGACGAGGATTTCGGGTTGTCGGGATAACGCGTCGGCTACTTTGTTGAGCGCCCCTTTTCGGTATTTGATCTCGAAATCATACTGTTG
>NW_020228077.1:0-1012 GCF_003070985.1 Temnothorax curvispinosus
CGTCAACATATTTGCTAAAGTTTTTACCTTTCGGTCTGCGATACATCGAAGTAAAAAGGAGAGGCTCGCATGCATCGCCTCGAACGTCGAGAACAAGATATTCAGGTTCATTAGAGAAGGACGGAGGCGACACCGCCAAAACACGTGCGCGCAGCGAGTCATGGACATAGCAAGCAACACCCCCCCCTCCCTGCCCTCTCTATCAGCACGAAGCAAGTAATATCCCGGGATACGAACTAGGTCATCAGAAATATGCGAGTGCAGCCAGGTCTCTGAGATCGAGATGATGTGAAAAAAGTTTGACGCTATGAAAGCCTGGACCGACTCTAGATGGGCAGGAAGGGAGCAGGCATTGAAGCATGCAATCCTAAGGCAACGCGAAGCAGAAGGAACCACATCTGCCGCCACAGATCAGTGAAGCTGCACAAGATCAGCTTCCGAGGCTATTAAGATTGGAGGCAGACCATTGTCTTTACGGACAAAAATCTGACCATCCCTACTCCATACAAATTTGTAGGCCATTTGCTTAGCCCTAACTCTCGTCTGACGCAACAAGTTGTAAGTGTCAGCAGGAAGGAGTTTGTTGACATAGATATGCCCGGAAATACTTCCAGAGAAAACTTCGCTGACGGTAAGACGGCGCTTACGGCGCATAACCCGCAGAATGTACTCCGAAATCTCTCGCGACTTGAGCGCAACTATTATAGATCTCGTGCGTCCAGCGGAGTCGGCACGAAGATCAGAGGCAGAGACGGAGGCCGGGGCCCCGTCGCGAGCCACGGACGCATTTCTACGCACCACATCACGAGTCTCAAGAACGTCAGAAGCCAGCTGAGCAATGCCAAGCGCACGAAAAACTGCGGCAACGAGTACATCAGGCGCATCAGTAAAAATGCTGGGAATGCCAGAAATGATAATATTCGACGTTCGAGAGACCCGCGATGCAGCAGACGACAGACGATCGTTAAGCTGGGAGCCGACCAACAGTCCACCACGAGCCTCCAACTCCGCA
>NW_020228078.1:0-3448 GCF_003070985.1 Temnothorax curvispinosus
ACTCGATAATTACCTGTAAACAATATTGAGACGCGTTAACTCTCTCTATAGATGTGCTGTTCATTAGTTCCAAACACCAAGACAGACCGACGTGTTTCATAACGAACTTAGTTCGACTGAAATTGTTTTCGCATAACTCGCCTACAATACGAATCGCGCTGCAGATCACTCCCTCGTTCTTTTCCACTTTCACAAGTTGAACGATTTTGGATACACCTTCCTTTTTGACGATCTCCTCGGCACCAGTTTCGTCACGTGCGAGCACAAGCAAATTATTCATAGCGATTTCACGTTCCTTTTCACTGGCGTTCACGTCAAATGCTAGATCCAGCATTTCTGATACCTAATACAAAGCAAAATTAAGCGTACACTTAAATATAACGATCTGCAATAAAAATTTAAATAACTGTGACATTATATTTGTATGATGTAATTTTTACCCGTACAGTGTGCAGATTATTAATTAACAAAAATTAATAATTATATAATAAAAGAGTCAAAAACTCAAATCCATTTGTCAAATTATATGTGATATTGAGTGAAACAAAAACTCTTACTAATACATCTAATACGAAAAATGTTACAATTATTATTTTATCTAGATTAAATTTACTAATACATCCAATACGAAAAATGTGTTACAATTATTATTTTATCTATATTAAATTATCATGTCTTGATAGTTGACGAACTTTCGTAATAGTTACATATATTTACCTTAGGACTAGTATGTGAGTTTTCCTTATGTTCTTGTACAATTTTAAGCAAGCGTCTCCCTAAGCGTTGAAAAACTTTGTTGTTGGGATCAGATGAAATAATCGTCTCTACATCCCAACATGCCTCCTCGAATCTTTCTAACGCTTCTAGTGCTTTACTTCTTGTATACAACGCTCCCATACAACATATCTTTAATACACTGTTGCAGTCTTCAATCACTTTCTCGTAATCGCTTAGCTTAAAATAAGTAAGAGCTCGATTTGTGTAGTACATTCCTTTGCATTTACATTTAGTTTCCTCTTCTAGTTTCAGTGCGTTTGTGTAGTGACTTAATGCTACAGACCAATTGTCTTTTTGATACTCTTCGCAACCCTTGCGGTACCACTCCTGTGCACTCATATTTGACTCTGTCATGGTAAAATAAACTCTACAACACAAATTATATGATGTTACATTATATGTTTTAACACAGAAAGAGTCTGACACTTAATACTATATCTCTTGATACATGTATTATCTTAAATACAAAAGACATAATTATTACTAAATAATTATATGCATGTATGAGACAATAGGCTTGTTTATCTTTCCTCTTTTTCTTTTCACATTGGAAAAAAAAAAGAGAAGATGAACTGTGCAAGAAGTTCAGCTAAAACGAACAAACCTAATACATGTATAATAAATAAAGAATAAACGCACAATTCAATAATAGCAATGCAACTTCTAGTGTGAGACATGAATGTAAATTAGTGTAATAAATTGTTGCAATGATTTTTATATTATAAAGTTGACTTTCGTTGAACATCGGAAAACAGACGTTAATCATTGAAGTCATAATTCAGCGTTTGTTCTCAGAATTTCCAGAAGCCGCTTGTGCATATTAGACAATGTGGAACTATCCAGACGACGCTATCCTTATGACGCTACATGCAGATATTTGATTTCATCTTAACGCTAGAGATGCAATTATATATACGCTTCGTTGCAAGAGCCAGGGGCAATTTACACCCCTCCCTTTTTGCGTCAGGAATTCAACTTCTCAACGAAAGAGAGTCTGGGAAAGGCGAGTGATTCATCTGAGGCGCGATGAATTTATTTGCGTGAGAATGAATCTCATTGCATCAACATTTTTTTTTTACATAAAAGTACTTAATCCGTCGCAGAAAACGTGGGACTTTTAAGACCCACTCGACATTACAATTTCGAATTTTACAGAGATTTTAACTGGGCATAAAAGACCCAGGTATTCGACGAAAATAGCAGAATTGTTCTGCAAAAAGTTAAGGTACCGTCAATCGAGTATTTGTTTCAGTTTTAAATACATCTCGAGTTCTTTGTTCATTTCTTGAGTTACCTCGTGTGCTCTCTTTTCCCGATTATTACTAACGTATCTCGTATACAGAACATAAATTCTTTACCTGTCGGATAGCTTCCTCTTCGTAACGTCCGTTCGTGCTGCTCGAACCTTAACTTTCTCTACTTTTCAATTTTTTTTGATCGACCTTTTAACAGTTTCAACTTTCAACGAGTTGAGCAACTAAACAAACCAAAACCAAAACAAACCGGCGGCGGCGGCGATTGAGGGATACCGAGGGAGCGAGTCGCGGCTTAACTTAACAAATGAGGTACGACGCTGCATGTCACGTGACTTCCAAAAGTGCGGGCTCGGCCCAGTGATATATGTATGTACAACGTCTCCGTCGTCTCCGTGTATGTGTTATTTCATACAATAATATTAATATTATACTTTGTCAAATTTATGTAACAAATAAACTGTATCTATATCTAAATACGTCTTGTACAGTAAACATATATTTAAAGATATATAAATACAAATATAATTATATAATCGCACGACTACGTTTCAAACGACAAAATTGCAAAAGAAATTTAAATGCAACATTTACTTTATTATTTAAAGCACTTTATTAAAAATATAAATAACATAAACGACATTTAGATCTCTTGACCGGCGTAGCAAATGAGGTACGATGGCCGATGCTACATGGCATGCGACTTTCAAAAACGCGAGCTCGGCGTGTGATATATATGTATATCTTCGTGTACGTATTATTTCATACAATATATTATACTTTAGTAAATTTATGTAATACAAATAAACTATATGTATATATGTCCCGCACAGTAAACGTATATTTCAAGATATATAAACATGAATATAATTATATGATTGTCCGACTATGACAAAATTGTAAAAATTTTAATGCAAATTTTTTTATTATTTAAAGAACTTTATTTAAAATGTAAGGAATATAAACGACATTTAGATCTCAACTATTTTGTCTTTTTTCAACAAAAATGTCTTCGTCTTGTTAGTATCTTTCCGAATTCTGAGTATACGTTTAAGGGTACATTTTTAGTATGTTCATATACCCATAATTTTTTTTCCAAACGATTTAAAAGGTCTAATTGTCCTAATCGACATGCTGCATCACGTTCCCATCTTATCATGACAATGAGTCCTTCTCTACTAGATCGTTCCGCAACAGCCTCTAAAGCAATGGATGTCAATTCCTTGATATTCTTGTTTTGGACGGTATCGTTCTTGTTCAGTGACCTCAGTAGTTCTATTATGTCTGTTTCGATGAGTTTTGCAGCAAAATCTTCCATGTTTCTTATCATACTTAGCACAAATATAATACCCATTTCTTGTATGTTACTGCTTGGATTAGTGAGTAAAAAACGTAGGAATTTCAGCCAGAAATTCGAG
>NW_020228079.1:0-12794 GCF_003070985.1 Temnothorax curvispinosus
GAACGGATTCGGCGATTCGTTCGACGCGTTTATTACGCGCCCGAACAATAAGTTTAATTTTTTATTAATGGATAATTTTTTATTAATGGATCGATTTTCTTGAAACCGGTGCCAAAATTTTTCTAATTTTTTGTTGATGATTTTGATGAAATTGGTACCAAAAGATTACTAATTTTATGGAGATGGCTACTATGGGATTGAAAATTGGGTTTTATGAGATTCTATTAATGAGTGAGTTTGGGGAGAAGGAAATAGATTTTGAGCGAAGCGCGGGCGAAAAATCTAGTTATATATGATTTTATATAATTTTATCTGTCAAAGATATATAGAAATAATGTACATACAAATTATATAAGAATCTATATAGATTATATATGATTATATATAATATATATAATTTATATATTTTTTAATTTATTATATAATTTATATATGATTATATATAATCATATATAAACTTTAAATTCGGATTATCCCAATAGATGGTGTTTCGGCTCGAGTAAGCCGGCACTGATCAGTCGCGATTTGTCGCTCCGATTCTGGGAGCTTTACTCGCGAGGCACTGCCCCGCCGGGTGGCGCGCTTGGCGACGCGAGCTTTCGATCCCGCGGCGCGGATCTATCGATGTGTGATCGCGGCCGTTGGAGTTACGTACACGCGGCGGCAGAAGTCTCCCTTCCGAGTCGCTGAACGCACAGCCGCGAAAACCGTGCGAGTTAACGTAAAAGTTCTCGAGTGTTCGCTGAAGCGACAGAGGCAACCGCCGAGAGCGGCCCCGAGCTTGAGATTCGTTCGAAATCAAACTGTCCGTTCGCGCTCGACTCAATTCCGCTTCGCGTCGTCAAGATTTCCGTATCGCGTCGTCAAGATCTTCGTCTCGCGTCGGCAAGAATTCCGCTTCGCGTCGTCAAGATTTCCGTCTCGCGTCGTCAAGATTTCCGTCTCGCGTCGTCAAGATTTCCGTCTCGCGTCGTCAAGATCTCCGTTTTCGTGTTGTCAAGACGTCCGTCCGCGGGAGCTCAGAGGTCAGCTTATATTCCTGAGTCTTCGTTTCCGGGGATTCGACTTTTCGCGATCAACGAGATTTCCGTGCAAGGGAGGCTTTCCGGGCTCTGCTGAATTGGTGCATCGTTGTCGGTTTGCGCGCTAGCGAGCCGTGTGCCGCGTTCGCCACATTTTAGCTGGTCGGGACGATAACCGCGGCCAGCGGAATCCGCCGCTGAGCTGCCCGTCGCAACGAGACGACGGTCGACACGCGCCACGCGGCCGCGTGTCGTCCGTGCCGTTCGCTTCGAAGTGCGCCATATTGGCCGTTAGTCAGCCCGGCGCGAAGTGCGCCGAGTGCGGCCGTTCGCATCTGCAACCGATCAACGTGCAAAAGGGTCCGAAGCCCTTGCGTCGTCATATCGCTTGCGGTATAAGGTTCGCCATGTTTGGCCGGGCGGAGTGAATTGCTACGTGAAGTGCGCCATATTGGCCGTTCCGTCGATCCAGCGCGAAGTGCGCCACGTGTGGCCGTTCGCTCTTACACGCGCTCCACATCCGAACGGCTCGAGGCCCTTCGTCGTGATTATTCTCGCCGGGCGAGGTGCGCCGTGTTGGACTGTTCGTAATCGCACCAAGGTGCGAAATTGTCGTCGGCCGTTCGTCGTCGCGATCCTCCCGCAGCCGCGGCGCCGACGTTACCGTTTCGCGCTTAAAAGCTGGTGTGCCAGGCGGACTCGGTTCAGACCTTTCGTCGTTACGCTCGTGACGCGTCCGATTGCCGCTGGAACGCGCTTGATTCGGCGCGGTCAAATGTGTTACGAGGAAGACCTTTGTCAAACGCAGCGAAACTCGAGATACTTTTGTGTAAAATAACGCGTTGTTCAAGATACTGTTTGTGGAAAATAAAGCGCTGTTTGAGATATTGTGTGAATTGTCACTCGACCCACTGCGATCCTACGATCCTTTCAGCGCACCTGTCGAAGCGCGAACCGCCCCCGCCCGTGATAAACAGATGGCATTTGATAGGATTTGTTTCTCGTATTTAAAATTTGACGAACAATGGTATAAAAACGGTATCAAGAGACACGGCACTGTCTTACATCAAACAGTGCCAAGTTATAATATATGAAATAAATTATTTCACTTTATATTTATTCATTATATATTATTATATAAAACTATATATAATTTTATATAATAATATATAATTCTTTAAAAGTAAACCTTAATATAAAGTTATATATAATTATATAAAATTATATAAAAATTTGTGGAATTATATATTTTTATATATAATAATCAGATAAAATTATATCGTGCCAATTTTCATATATAATTATATATGATCATTTATATATCATTATATATGATTATATATAATTTTTTTTCCCGGGGATGCACCCCCAAATATGCATTGTTCCGGCATGAACACCCTGCCGAGACCGCCCAACCGACCACCCGCAGGGCAGAGAACGGGCACGGTGTGCCCATCGTACTTTTTAATACGTAGCATGTATCGTTAGGAAGTCCGCGAACGGACTTACCGCGGCGACCGCCTCGACGCGCCGAGCAGAGCCGAAGGCGACCGGAGACCGCCGAACGCGATCGCGGCGTCGGGACGCCGTAATCACCGATCGTTTCACCGCACCGTCCCGGCGCTCGCGATTGCCGTTGCTACTCCCGCCATTCCGTAACGCCCTCGCGACGCGTATATAAGCCAGGCGTCGCTGGCACAATTTGCGATTCCTGATCATCCGTCTCACCGACCGCACCGATCCTGAACTCTCACATCCGCTTATCCAAAGCCAGTCAGAAACCAAGGTAGAGCGCCCCTGGCATTTTCTGTCTTCGCCGAGTGCGTCTCGACAAACGACCAGCTATATCCATCCAAAGCCAGTCCGAAACGAAGGTAGAGCGCCTCCGGCATTCTCTGTCTTCGCCGAGTGCGTCTCGGCTGACAACCAGCTTCATCCACACGGCTATCCGAACGGGGGCAGAGCGCTTGTCTGCCTCCACCGAGCGCTTCTCGATTGGATACTGCTCCACCTCTCGACGCTTGCAGTCGGCCTCCACCGCACGCTTCTCGGTGGCCGGACTTGCGCCGTTTTTCCTCGAGCTAGCCGCTTGTAGCCACCGCCGAGCGCTTCTCGGTGGTCGACCTCGCGCTAGCTTGATCCGCCGCCTACCGCGCCGAATCACCGCGATCTCGATCGCGCCTCGCGTTTCACATCGCATCCGCGTCTCGCGCCCTTTTTTGCGCTCCGATCCGCGCCGCCCGGAAAACCTCTGTACCGCGATCCGGCACTGTATTGTATAAATCACTGTTACCGTTCCACCCGCGATTCAAGCCTTTGTAAATATCCCGCGCCGTCACTGTATTCGCCGTAAATATTTCCGCCGAAATCTTTACGACGCTTGTACATATTAGAATAAATCTTTGTCTATTATTTAGAAAACCGAGTCGTGTGTCTTTCCTCCACGCCTACTCCGAACCCTGACCAGCCGCGAGCGAATCCGCGCTTCGGTAGCTAGGTTGTTTCATGGCGCCCGAACAGGGACACGACCGAAAGGATAAGGCACAAGACGCGGGGAAAATAAAGGAATATTACTATAGGCTAAATAAAGCCGACTTGATAATCGAACTAAACTCGCTCGGGCTCGACACCGAGGGCACTATCGACAATCTGCGCCGCCGTTTAAATCGATTTATCGACGCCAACCCCGAGAAATTCCAGGCGAACGCGACCGACACCCCCGCGCTGACTCTGACCGTGCCCGGCGCAATAACACCGCTGTCCCCCGCAACAGTAATTCCGGCCGACCGCCCGATAGACCCCGCTCCCCCCACCACCGAGATAATAAGTCAAATGCGAAAATGGGGCCTACACTTCGATGGGAAAGACCCCTAGGCATTTCTAGAACGGATCGATGAACTCCGCGCCGCGTACGCATTCTCGGATGACCACTGGCTCCGCGGGCTGCCCGAACTCCTGAAAGGGGACGCCCTCTTGTGGTGCCGGAACAACCGCGACGAGTGGCTATCATGGGAGGATTTCATCTCGGATTTCAAGGAAACCTTCCTGCCGCGACGCTACCGACTGGAACTAGTCAACGAGATCCGCGACCGCCTGCACAGAGACGGGGAACCCTATATAAAGTACGCGACGCAGATGCTCGCCCTGATGCGACGGGCGGGGGGATACTCCACCGAGGAGCAAGTAGAGCAGTTATACGAGAATTTGCACCCCGACTACCAAAACCGAATTTGGCGAAGCAACGTTCACAGCCCCCGCGACCTCCAGCAACGAGCGGCCGAATACGAGAGACTGCAAACGATTCGGAAGAAACACGCCCCCGCGAAAGCCAGCGCCGACCACCGCCGCCGTGTATAACCGCCAAGAGTGCTGCTGGAGATGCAAGCAGCGGGAGCATACACAATTCGACTGCTGCCGACCTGCCCGAAAGTTTTGCTCCCAGTGCGGCAAGGATGGGGTCCTCACCAAGAACTGCCACCCACTGCCGGGAAACGACGCCGGGACCGCGGAAACTCCGGCCGCCCCCCGGTCCTCGCCGTAAGTTTCTCCCCCCGGCCGCACCTTGACGTCCGATTAAGCGAAGAACCACTCTCCGCGCTATTAGATACGGGATTCAAGATTTCCTTCGTCAATGAGGAAACCGCGAAGCTCGCCCAGGACTTAGGGTTCGAAGTCCTTCCGGAAAAAGGAAGGGTACAACTAGCCAATGGCCACCATATCATCCTCCTCGGCCGCGTCCGCCTGCCAATCCGAACCACCTACCGAATCATTTGGCACGAGTTGGCAATCATGCCAAACCTGACGAGTGCCCTCCTTCTGGGGGTCGACTTCTGGGTCAAACTCGGACGCGCAATACCGTCGCCCGCCCACCCGTCAACCCCGCAACACACCCCCGGGAACGCCGCCACCAAAGGGATAGCACCGCATACCCCGGCGGAAAAGAAGCGGTTACGCGCGTTCCTCGAGAAAGAATTACCACTCTTCGAGGCATTACGCGGGCCCACCGACCGTACAGCTCACGATATCCGTCTCAAACCAGGCGCCGGCCCGATCAAGGAAAGGTACCGACCCCGCAATCCGGCCATGCAGGCGGTCATCGACGGCGAAGTAGAAAAAAATGGAACAGGAGGGAATAATCGAGCGTTCGCATAGCGCGTGGAGCTTCCCCGTGGTCATAGTTCGGAAAAAGGATGGAAAGTACCGATTCTGTATCGATTTTAGACGAGTTAACGACGCAACCAAACCCGACGCGTATCCGCTGCCGCAGATTACCGCCACCCTAGATAAGCTACGCGGAGCCAAGTAACTGACAACCCTCGATCTTAAAAATGGCTACTGGCAAATTCTTCTCACGCCGTCCAGCCGGCCAATAACCGCGTTCACCGTACCCGGTAAAGGGCTCTTTCACTTCAAAATGATGCCGTTTGGCCTGCACTCCGCGCCCGCCACGTTTCAACGATTCCTCGACACGATACTCGGACCGGAGCTAGAACCTCACGTGTTTGTATATCTCGATGATATAATAATAATCAGCGAAACATTCGAAGAGCATCTGCGAATATTACGGGAAGTTTTCCGCCGCCTCCGCGCCGCGAATCTAAGACTCAACCCGGATAAGTGTAAATTTTGTGTAGACCGACTACAGTACCTGGGGCACATCGTCGACCGCGAAGGGATCCGCACCGACCCCGAAAAAGTTAAAGCCGTGGCTCAATGGCTCCGACCGCAGACCGTGAAACAGATCCGGCAGTTCCTAGGTGTCGCCTCATGGTACCGATGGTTTATACAAGACTTCGCAACCGTCGCCGCATCGCTTACCGCGCTAACTCGCAAACACGCTCGTTGGGTCTGGGGACCGGAAGAAGAGCACGCGTTTGAAAGTTTAAGGACGACCCTGACGACCGCGCCGGTCCTCGCCTGCCCTGACTTCACACGCCGGTTTGTCCTGCAGACCGACGCCAGCGCGACCGGACTGGGGGCCGTATTGACACAAAATTTCCCGGAAGGCGAGCGAGTGATCGCGTACGCGAGCCGCACCCTCAACCAGGCCGAACGGAATTATAGCGCCACCGAGCTCAAATGCCTAGCCGTAATCTGAGGGATTTGCCGCATGCGGGACTACTTGGAGGGATATCTCTTCACCGTACTGACCGACCGGTCTCTCCGCTGGTTGCAGAAACTTGACGCTCCCACCGGATGATTAGGCCGCTGGGCATTCGAGCTTCAGCAATATAATTTGGAGATCCGTTACCGAAAGGGAGACCTTAACCGGGTCGCCGATGCACTATCCCGCCAACCCACCATCGCCGCAGTCACCGCTCCGCCCCGCTGCCCCTGGTACCGCCGGACCTTCCGCGCCGTTCAAGACGCCTCGCAGGATTATCCGGACTACGACATTCGAGGGGGCAAATTATTCCAACACATGCTCCACGAGCTCGACTTCAAGAAAGTCCCCGCCGAGAGCCAGTGGAAAGAATGCGTCGCGAAAGACCGCCGATCCGAAATCCTCCACCACAACCACGACGCGCCGACCGACGGCCGGGGACCTCGGGATAGCCAAGACAATCGCCCGCGTCGCGCAGCTTTATTATTGGCCGGGCATGTTCAGAGAAATAGCGCGGTATGTCTGAAATTTCTCAACGAATCTCAAACACAAGGTAGCGCAGACCCGACCGGCGGGCACCCTTCACGCAACCGCCGTCGCACGCCCCTGGCAACAGGTAACGCTCGACCTGATAGGCCCCTTGCCGCGATCGAAGGGGGGGCACACATGGCTACTAACAATGCAGGATAGATTTTCGAAATGGCTAGAAATGCGTCCCCTCCGTCGCGCCACCGCCTCCGCCGTTACCGCCAACATCGCGGAGGCGATACTGTTTCGGCACGGGTGCTTCGACGTCATCCTGTCAGACAACGGGACGCAACTTCGCTCGGCGAAACTCGAACGAATGCTAGCCGCACACCGCGTACGACACGCATATACGCCCGTGCACGCGCCGCATTGTAATCCGGTGGAGCGAACCAACCGCGTCGTTAAAACAATGATCTCGCAGTACGTAGACAGAAACCACCGAAACTGGGACAGCCGAATCCCCGAATTGCAGTTCGCGTACAATACGGCGCGGCACGAGGCAACCGGGTATACCCCAGCATACTTGATATACGGCCGAGAACCCGTATTTTCGGTAAACCAGAGCGCAATACCGGCTAACGCCGCCGCACCCCCGCCGGACAAAACGCGCCGACACCTCGAGAAGGCCTTCGAGCTTGCACGCATTCACCTCGCACACGCGTTCTAGCGCCAACAGAAATATTATAACCTGCGAAGACGGGCGTGGAAACCAAAAATTGGAGAGTGGGTGTGGAAACGCGAATACCCACTCACCAATAAAGCAGCCGCGTTTAACGCGAAGCTCGCGCCAAAATTTCGAGGCCCCCTCGAGGTGCGTAAAATTATTTCCCCCGTAATAGTCGACCTGCGCGATAAGAGCGGCAAATGGATACGTCATATCCACGTCCAGAATCTAAAACCCGCGCCCGCCGCCTTCCCGCCCGACGACAACGAAGAGGACAATGACACCGAAACCGACGCCGGCGAAAACAACGATCCTGACATCGAGGATAACAGCAATACTGATACAGAAACTGACAACGATGACAACATTGACAACACGGAATCGGAGGACAACGACAATAATAACGAAACAAATTCGGAGGACGACGACAAAGCCGAAGTTTAGGAAAAATAAGTGCCCCACTCCCGAAAGAGCGAATAAATTCCGGCGCCGAGAGCTAAGGCTCACAAACGAGCCATGGAGACCGACCAGAGCGAGTCAAAAATTCAGCGCAATATCCTCGCCGAGATCGAAGCGATACTGGCAGAGCCGGTGGAATACGACCCGGTCTGTCCAAGATTCGGGGCCACATGGACGAAGCTCTTCGCCCCAGGCTCCGCCGCCGGACCAGAGGGGGGTAGTTAAGTCCCCTCACGACTAACAAAGATTTAACGCGATGGCAAATGTGCGCATGCAGCGTACTTATAAAGCGAAAAGCGGCTCACCGGGATGCGCCGGTCGCCTTGTCTCCGTCGGGCTTCGTCCTGTCCGGGCCTCGTGGCCGCTCAGGCGTCCTCGTCTGATTTCGCATGCAAAACACAAAGCAAGGCAGGCACGTGCAAGCAAGCGAAAGCAAAGCAGTAGCGAGCGTAAGCAGGAAGTCGTGATCATGCGGCCGGCGCTTCTCAAGATCCCTTTTGTGTGTGTGTGTGTGTGTGTGCCGCAAGGCGGCTTGCCGAAAAGTGTATGTGCCGTAAGACGGCTTGACGACGAATGCTGATGAGAGGTGTGTCCTCTCCGAATACTTGACGATGAGTGTCTATCCTCTCCGCGGTCCTGCAATGTGCCGCGGGCGAATAGTTGTTCCCTTTTTGGGGGGAGCGGATGCCGTCGACGGATGGGCGAAAGCAGCACCGATAGGTGAGTCGCACGCTTTGCTACTCGCGATCCGCCGACGTTTCGCGCACAATTTACAAGAAAAGAAAATAATCGGCTTATTATTAATGTGTATATACAGCTATTTACATGGCGGTACGCCAAACATCCCGCCCAACAAAATACGACGTATTTTAGACTTGAGTGGGCTCCTCTGGCGAGTTGTCCACAGGCAGAGGGCACGGGTGAGCACGCCATCCGCCGTCCGCACCGTAGCGACCCGAGCGACGCCGTCACGGCCCGGGTGCAGTTCCACGATTCGCCCTCGCCTCCACTGCAAGGGAGGGGCGTTTTCGCCCTTTACCAGGACCAGTGTGTCCTTTTTTACCGTAGGTGCCGGTTGGAACCACTTCGGTCGCTGTTGGAGGGTGTGCAGGTATTCGTTATGCCACCTTTTCCAGAACTGCTGGTGCATATGTTGCACCATTTGCCACCGATCGAGTCTGTTCACCGGCACCGGGTTCAGGTCAGGGTATGGAACCGCCACGAGAGGCTCCAGGGTGAGGAAATGCCCCGGGGAGAGCACCCCGAGGTCGCTGGGATCTGAGCTGGTGGGACAGAGGGGTCTAGAGTTCAGGATAGTTTCTACTTGGGTTACGAGAGTACTGAACTCCTCCACGGTGAGGATCTGTGTCCCCACTACTCACTTCAGGTGGGTCTTCATCGAGTTGACCCCGGCTTCCCAAAGGCCACCGAAATGCGGCGCCGAGGGGGGGGGTTAAAGGCCCACTGGATTTGCTTCCGTTCCGAGGCGGCTTGCATGCAGCCGACGAGCTCTCGCTGAGCTCCAACAAAGTTGGTGCCGCAGTCGCTGTATATTCGCGAGCAACGGCCGCGTTTAGCGATAAAGCGCCTCAGGGCTGACAGGAACGATTCTGTAGATAAAGAAAAGGCGAGCTCTAGGTGAACTGCCTTGGTGGCGAAGCAGACGAAAAGGCACACGTAGGCCTTAAACGGGATTGCTCCGCGAGAACGACGATTGTAGACTGAAAATGGCCCAACGTAGTCGACTCCGGTGATCGAAAAGGGCTTAGCCTGACGTACTCGATCTAACGGTAGGTCCGCCATGGGCGGTTGCATCGGACGTGGATTCGCCCTGAAGCACCAATAGCAGCGCGATAGGCAGCGGTAATGGCCTGATGGGCCCCCAGGATCCAGAAGTTTTGTGACAAGATATAATGTAACGCTCGACGTCTCGGATGCAAATGTAGGCGGTGGGTGCGCTCTACTATAAGCTCCGTGAGTCGATGTCGGCTAGGCAACAATGCTGGGTGCTTAGCCTCGTATGAGATGGCGGAATGAGTCAGTCTGCCGCCCACCCTGAGGACTCCGCGAGCATCCAAAAAGGGGGCGAGTTTTCGCAGAGGTTTGGGGCAACTTTGATTGCGTTTTAACTTACTGATGTCAGCAGGTAAGCTACGTTTGTTCTAGGCCATGGATCTAAGGGGGGGTGAGGGGCGGGGGGGATCGCGGGCGGGGGGGAGTACCGCAGGCGTCGCGGGGGTGGGGGGGAACCGCGTTTTTCGGGCGTCGCGGGAGAGGGAAAGGGGGGGACCGCGTTTTTAGGAAACCGCGGGGAGGGGAGGGGGGAACCGCGTTTTTCGGGCGTCGCAAAAGAGGGGAGGGGGAACCGCGTTTTTCGGGAACCGCGGGAAGAGGGAGGGGGAACCGCGTTTTCCGGCGCCGCGGGGCGAGGGGGTCTGCGTTTTCCGACGCCGCAGGGCGACCGCGTTTTCCGGCGTCGCGGGGCGAGGGGGTCCGCGTGCAACGGCCGCGCCGGGCCGCGTGACGTCACACGGCACGCTCCCGCTCGCGTTATCTCTCCCTCGTAGATGTTTCCCGTCCCCCGGTCGCGCGCGTCTTCTTGTTCGCGCGCGGTCCCTCCCGGCCCCCGACCTCCGGCCGCCGTTTGCGCGACGAGTGCGGCACGCGCATTCACTGCGAGACACGTATATTCATGAAAACGATATTGCGCCATTAACTTTCAGTGGTTTAATCTGTATAACTGCTATTGAACAGCTATCAAACAGCTATTGAACCGCTATGAAACAGCTATCAAACAGCTATTGAACCGCTATAAAACAGCTAAAAACAGCTATCAAACAGCTATTGAACCGCCATGAAACAGCTAAAAACAGCTATCAAACAGCTTTTGAACAGCTATCAAACAGGTAAAACAGTTATTTGTATAACTGCGATCTGTATAACAGCTATTGAACCGCCATGAAACAGCTAAAAACAGCTAAAAACAGCTATCAAATAGCTCTTGAACAGCTATCAAACAGCTAAAACAGCTATCTGTATAACTGCGATCTGTATAACTGCTATTGAACCGCAATCAAACAGCTATCAAACAGCTATTGAACCGCTATAAAACAGCTATCAAACAGCTATTGAACCGCTATGAAACAGCTAAAAACAACTATCAAACAGCTATCAAACAGCTATTAAACCGCTATAAAACAGCTAAAAACAGCAAAAAACAGCTATCAAACAGCTATGAAACAGCTAAAAACAGCTATCAAACAGCTCTTGAACAGCTATGAAACAACTAAAACAGCTATCTGTATAACTGCGATCTGTATAACTGCTATTGAACCGCTATCAAACTTCTTTTAAACAATTAAAAACAGCTAAAAACAGCCATCAAACAACTAAAAACAACTAAAAAAACAGCTAAAAACAGCTCTTAAACAGCTAAGACATCTATATTATACTACAAAGTATGTAGGAAAAGGAAATAAAACATTTATATATACATATATAGTTTATTTCAAAAAATCATAATTTTTCTGGTGTCGCGACCACCAGTTAAATATTCGTAATACATTTTGTAATGCGCAATTTTTAACATATTTTCTGCATCTTACAGTATTAGTAACATCTAGATTATTTAAAGATTCGATATCTTCGTAATCTGCATCCAAAGTCTCAATTTTTAGATGTTTTCTCGTTTTATTCTCAAGCAGATCTACCAGCCATTCTCGTTTCTGGCATCCCTTGACATACACAAGAGTCGACGTCACGTCGCCTTTTCCAAGTACGGCCGATGTAATTAGATGTTTCGCCATGCTGTAGGGCACATTTCCATCCTCCCATCGTAGTCCATGGTGATTTGCAATCAACCAGGAAGCACATGATCTGTCGGATTTCGTGAGGAGACTCCATGGCATGGGACATGTAAAAATGTAATGCGCCAAAACGGTCCCGTTTCTCAGAACCGCCACCTCCTTTACGACAAATTTCATTCCGACGGTAAATCCTTGCAGATCGACAAACGTCGGTACGATCATGACGAAACGATGGAGCAATCTGTATCTTATCGCGAAACATCAGTGTCTCTTATATTGTAATATCTGCTTATATTGCAATATCTGCTGATATTGCAATTTACATGAGTTTGCGCACTACATTAGACAACGGACAGTATTCGATTACGCGATCATGCAAGATGAGATAATAGGCGGTAGTATTTGCAGGTACATTTTCTTTACAATCAAATTCTATTCGCACATCCACGGTGGCGATCTTGACAGATTCGTTTTGTCGCGAGCAATCAATGACAACAAAAGGTCCTTCCATCAGGAATGTATACAAGCTGCAAAGCGTATCGAAGGAATCGTATCCGTAATAAGTTTTACGAAAACGCGCATACATATCGAAAAGAACGGCGTATCGATTTTTGCCAAAATCCAGATTCATGTCATCGTACGGATAAAATTCGGAGTTTAGAAAAAGCTTTACAGTAGGTAAGCTAGGCCGGGAACCGCGTTTTTTTTGGCGCTGCGGGGGGAGGGGGAGGAGGGAACCGCGTTTTCCGGTGCCGCGGGGTGAGGGGACCCACGTTTTTACCGCGCCGCGGAGTCCGCGTGACGTCATACGACACGCTCGCGTTATCTCTCTCTCGTAGATGTTTCCCCCGTCCCCCGGTTGCGCGCGTCTTCTCGTTCGCGCGGTTTCTCTCGCTCCCGTTCGCGTTCTCGCTCACGATCGCGTTTAAATAAATTTATATTATACATAAAAAATTTGCTTACTACCGCAGGATTTGAACCAGAAATCCCTAACTCTTGAGTCAGTCACCTTCAAAATTCAGGCCATAGTCTCTTAATTTACAAAAATATTATGTATACACTAAAATACTGCAGGCTATTTACACAGGCTATTTACACAGTTAAAATTTACACAAAAACACACATAGGACACAGATTACATGGTAAAATCAGATATAATGGGTCTCCACAAGATGAACAAAAGAGACCATCTATGAGGATATACGGACATG
>NW_020228080.1:0-1150 GCF_003070985.1 Temnothorax curvispinosus
ACAATATAGACATAGTATAACTAACCCATGTAAAATTTTTACCATAAATTATAATCATTTTAAGTAAAAATATAGTAGGATTGCAAATATAAAATGATAAGAGAAAGTAACCATTTTTAAGTCCACCAAGTTAAGAATTAATAGTCAATACAATTAGAATATTTTACAAATATTGGTTCAGATAACTATATTTTTATTATTATTTTATTATTATCGCGTAGTGCGCGATTTTATGACATATGTAGACTATTTATAACACTTTCATCAAACTAAGAAGTAGTCTACCACGTAAGGCAGTTGGCTCACGATCCAGAGGTCCCGAGTTCGATCCCACCAAGGTAAGTGTTTTTTTCAGATACGAGAAAATATTTATAATCATAGACTGCATCTTAAGAAACAAATTATAGTTAAAAAATAGTAATAAAATTTCGAAATAAATATATTTTTTTGTTTTAAAGATGGTTACTCTTGTCATAGTAAGGCTGACTATAAATCTGTGTCCATTTTACTATATTTTGTATGTTTAACTAAACTATAAATATATAGTTGATGCCAAAATTCACTATAAAATATAGTGAGATTATAGTTATTCCAACTATTTTTTTCTCTCAGTGTATATATCTAAATTCTTAGTCGCAAGTAAAAGGCTTCTTTTTCTGCGTTGATTTGTTGAACGAGAAAGAGAAGATATAAAGAAAGACAGACATTGAGACCTCACTCATAGATTATTGCATACACACGTGGACGTTATATCTATGCGGTGCGATCATTAGAAAGAGCTAGCGTGAGCAGTTACGGATGAAAGGGTCTTTTCACTCGACGAACTTGAACAGGCACAATGTAAACAGTTCTTTTTCTCAATATATTACAAAACGAAACTATATAACTATGCTAAACTCGGCTAAAATACATAGTAATAGAGCTACAACTACAATAATTCTATACATAATATAAATTTAGGTGTGTAATTAATACTCCGACTATAATATTCTGTGAACCCTCGAGTAGCCTAATTTATCTCATTAATCCGAAACCGCAAATTAATAATTTTCCAATTTTTCATTCGATAGCAAAGTGGCGACAAAAGTAGAAACAAACTTGTCCTAGGTGCCCGAAATCGCATCTGTTCAATTTAATCACGAATCTCCCG
>NW_020228081.1:0-6035 GCF_003070985.1 Temnothorax curvispinosus
GTTTACAGGATCGGGAGTTCGATGAAAGGCCCAGAGACAGTAATCAAGGTGCATCATGCCGAAGGCGTGGATATACGCGTTATCAAAAAGCCAGCTCACCACCGAGCTCGAACGACTCGAACTAGACACCGACGGCTCGGTCGACGAGCTACGCCGACGCTTAAGCGATTACGTAACCGAGCACTCAGAAACGGGGCCGTATACCGCCGCGGGGGGCCGCCAAACGCCGGCGGCGCCCACTATCACCGTGCACCCCTCGGGAGACCTCCTCGTACCGGTGGACGACTCGCGGCCACCGGCGTCGCCCAATTTACAGTTTCATACACCGCCGCTAACCAACGCGTCGTTCGTACCTTTCCGCCCGGTTGCAGATGACCGCCCCAGCGAAACCCCCGCCCAGGTCATGGACCAGATACGGAAATGGGGGTGCCACTTCGATGGGAAGGACCCCGTAGCATTCCTCGAGCGGCTCGAAGAGCTCAAAACCGCGTATCAATATTCCGGCGCGCGTTTATTACTGGGGCTGCCGGAGATGTGCAAAGGCGACGCCCTTCTATGGTGCCGAAACAACCGAGCCAGCTGGCGGGGGTGGGACGATTTCTGCACTGATTTCCGCGAATACTACCTGCCGCGGCGGTACCGCGCCAAACTAGTCCGCGAAATACAAACCCGCCAACAAAAACCGGACGAGCCGTACCGAAAGTTTGCGACGGACATGCTGACCATGATGCGACGGGCCACCGGGTTTACGGAAGAAGAGCAAATCGACGCGCTCTACAATAATATGCACCCGCGTTATCAATTGTACATCCGCCGCGACGCCGTGACCCGCACGCGAGACATCCTACGCCTAGCGGAGAAATTTGAGCATATCGAGGAACAGACACGCGTCCGGCAAGTTGCCGCCCCACCGTCCGCGGTCGCCGCCGCAGCATACGACCGCCGCGAGTGCTGCTGGCGGTGTAAGCAAAGAGGGCACACCCGATTCGACTGCCGCCGACCACCGCGCCGTTTCTGTTCTCAGTGCGGCCGGGATGGCGTCTTCACGAAAGACTGTCACCCGCCGCCGGGAAATGCCGCTCGGGCCGGGGACGAAGCGGCCGCCCCCCGGTCCTCCGAATAGCGTATACACCCCGCCCGCACCTGACCGTGATAGTATCGAAGCAACCGTACGAGGCCCTTCTAGACACCGGCTCCGAAGCTTCGTTCGTCAACGCGCAAACCGCCGACAAGATAGCCCGCGATTTCCCGATCCAGCCGGTTAACGGACGAGTACACCTCGCCGACGGGTCAAGTACGTGCATCCCGGGGTTAATCACCTTCCCCGTTACCGTGCAGGGAAGGATGTTCTGGCACCGGTTCCAGATCATGCCGACGTTAGATTGCGACGTCCTGATAGGCGTGGACCTATGGGCGAAGATGGACTTCGCCATACCGCCGCCGGGCCCACCCCACGCCGATACGCGAACCGCCGCCATCGAGCACGCGTCCGAGGGGGGCGCACTGACGGAGGGGGAACGCCTCCGCGGCTTCCTGGCCGCCGAGCTCGCGAAGTTCGAGGCCGTGCAAGGCCCCACCGACCGCGTGCAGCACGTGATATGCGTCAAAACCGACCGACCGATAAAACAATGTTACCGGCCACGAAACCCCGCCATGCAGGCGATCATCGACGCAAAAGTCGAAAAAATGCTCCACGACGGCATTATCGAACCGTCGCATAGCGCGTGGAGCTCGCCGGTCGTTATTGTACACAAAAAGGACGGCAAACCTCGGTTCTGCATCGACTTTCGCTTGGTCAACAAGGCCACCGAAAAAGACGCGTACCCACTGCCTCACATCACCGCGACACTGGACAAATTGCGGGGGGCTCGCTACCTGTCCACGCTCGATTTAAAGAACGGCTATTGGCAAGTGCCGCTCGCGCCCGAAAGTCGACCCGTGACCGCCTTCACCGTTCTCGGCAAGGGGTTGATGCAATTTAAGGTAATGCCGTTCGGGCTGCATTCGGCACCGGCCACGTTCCAACGTCTGCTCGATACCATTTTGGGGCCGGACCTAGAACCGTACGTGTTCGTTTACCTAGACGACATCGTTATCATTACCGAAACATTCGACGAACACCTCCGTATTATGCGCGAAGTTTTTCGCCGGCTCCGGGAGGCCAACCTCCGCATTAGCCCCGAGAAATGCCGGTTTTGCGCCGATCAAATCAAATACCTCGGCCACATCGTCGACCGCGACGGTATCCGAACCGACCCGGATAAGGTCAGCGCTGTCGCAAACTGGCCCGCGCCACAAAACATCCGCCAGATCCGACAATTCCTGGGAGTCGCGTCGTGGTATCGCCGCTTCATTAAGGATTTCGCGACTCTCGCCGCACCGCTCACCGCCTTGACTCGAAAGCACGCCCGGTGGAGTTGGGGGGAAGCCGAGCAAAGCGCATTCACCGCCCTAAAAACCGTTCTGACCACCGCGCCCGTTCTCGCGTGTCCGGATTTCTCGCGACAATTTCACCCTCAAACCGACGCCAGCACCACCGGCCTAGGGGCCGTGCTGACGCAATACTTCCCCGAGGGCGAGCGAGTTATCGCTTACGCCAGCCGCACGCTAAATAACGCCGAGCGAAATTATAGCGCGACCGAACTGGAGTGCCTGGCCGTGGTATGGGGAATCCGACGGATGCGCGGTTACCTGGAAGGGTACAGATTCACGGTAATCACCGATCACCAGTCACTGAAATGGCTACAAAAGCTAGAGTCGCCGTCCGGCCGGTTGGGACGATGGGCGTTCGAGTTGCAACAGTATGACTTCGAGATCAAATACCGAAAAGGGGCGCTCAACAAAGTGGCCGACGCGTTATCCCGACAACCTGAAATCCTCGTCGTCACACGAGCTAAGTGCCCCTGGTATACGCGCATGTGGCACGCGGCCGAAAATACGCCCCACGAGGTGCCCGATTTCAGGATCGACCAAGGCCGGCTGTGGAAGCACGTGCTCCACAGCCTGGATTTCAAAGACACCCCAGCAGCCGAGCAATGGAAGGAATGCGTGCCAAAAGACCAGCGCGGACCGCTCCTCGAACAATATCACGACGCACCGACCGCCGGCCACCTCGGAATAGCAAAAACCATCGCGAGAATAGCACACCGATATTATTGGCCCGGGATGTTCCGCGACATCGCCCGATACGTCCGCGAATGTCCAACATGTCTCGCCCATAAGGTCGCGCAGGAAAAGCCGGCCGGGCAATTACATCCGACCGCGCTCGGCCACCCGTGGCAGCAGGTCACCCTCGACCTCGTCGGCCCGCTCCCGCGATCCGCCGCCGGCCATATCTGGCTCCTTAACATCCAGGACCGTTTTACGAAGTGGGTTGAGCTCCGGCCATTACGACGGGCCACCGCGCCGGCCATCGTGAAACACGTAACGGAAGCCATTATCTTCCGCCACGGATGCCCGGACGAAATCCTGTCGGATAACGGCACGCAATTGAAATCCCGACAGCTCGCTAAACTCCTCGCCGATTGTGGGATCCGCCACCGCTTCACGCCGGCATACGCGCCCCATTGCAATCCCGTTGAACGCACCAATCGCGTGATCAAGACTATGATCGCGCAGTACGCGAAAAAACACAAAACCTGGGACGAACACCTGCCAGAACTCCAGTTCGCCTATAATACCGCGACTCACGACGCGACGGGCTACACACCCGCGTTTTTAAACCACGGCCGCGAACTGCGCCGCCCCGGGGAGGATGCGCCACGCGACAAACCGACGCCGCCGACGCACCTGCACCGCCGCCTGACCGAAGCTTACGAGCTGGTGAAAATTCAGCTGGCCCGCGCGTTCCAGCACCAGGAAAAACATTATAATCTCCGTCGCCGGGAATGGAGACCGCGTATCGGGGAATGGGTGTGGAAGCGGGATCGCCCGCTCTCCAGCAAAGAAGCGGCGTTTAACGCCAAGCTCGCGCCAAAGTTTCTGGGTCCGTTGGAAATACGCCGCATTATTTCACCCGTCATCGTGGACCTCCGCAGCCGCTCAGGGAAATGGTATCGGCACGTACACGTGCAAGACCTCAAGCGCGCCCCTACCGACGCACCACCCGACGTACCTGGCCCGGACCGTGGCGTGGGGGACGCACTCGCGCCGACCGTTGCCGCCGTTCAACCGTACGCGACCGAAAAACACGCGCCGAAACGAAAACGCCGACGAACAACCTTTTGTTACGCGACCGACCGCGATCAAAACATTGTTAACTGTCGCAAAATGACAACAAGCACCGAGATACCCGGCGTACCGAGGCGAGGGCAAGCCGATCGTCAGATCGACCGTAGCTATGACGGACGAAGCATCGCCACAAGAGCGGGATATCTTAACGGAGATCGCCAGAATCCTTGGCGAGGACGACGAGGAGTACGATCCGGCCAACCCCGGGATCGGGCAAGGATGGGCCACGCTCTACAGGGGCGAGCCCGAGCCGGCACCGCCACCGCCGCCACCGGTCCGACCGACTCCGCCGAAAACCGTGCCGAAAATCGGCACGATAATACAACGGTCCGATGCGATGAATCGGGCCAAGCAGGCGTGGCTGATGGCACCGCCGCCACCACCGCCACGACGTCCACGGCCACTGGTGGAGGCCCCCCGACGACCACGGCCGACGCTCCAACCCGCACGGGTAATGGGGCCGCTGCCCGCACCTCCGATCCCGGTGCAAGTCGAGCCCGGGGTGATAGTGGAGGTCCCACATTTTTCGTGCCACGTCGCCCGACAATATAAGGCGACGATCGGGAGCTGGCATTGGCACATCCGATTCAACGGGGACGGATCCGTCCGTTGGATAAAAGAGAAGTCCAGGAGACAACCAGCCTAAGGGACCACCCGGCCGACCGGCACCTCCAACCAGCCGGACACTATGCCCCTGTGCCTCTCAATTCAGGCACCTATAAGGGGAGGGGTGGTGTAACGATGCACCCCTTATGACAACGCATCGTCCTCGGCTACCACCCGCCGGGAGCCGCCCGACCGATTCCCCGTCGGGCGAGCACAGGGCGCGGTGCGCCCACATTTTTTTAAATACTTGAAACGCACCGTGTGCGCGGAAAATCCGCCGCACCGGTGCCCTCCCGCACGACGCCGACGAGCACCGAAGCGAGCCGATCCCCGCCGAAACGAGCACGCGGGATCGCGCCGCTCCCACCACCGCACCGTCGCCTGACGATCGGCCTCCCTCCTGCCAAGCTCACCGCGCCGAGCGATATAAAAAGCCGGCGCGCTCGACGAAAAGACACTTCGTCTTTACCACGGCTTTCCGCCATTCCTGACGAAGATACCTTCCGAATCCTAGGGCAACACGCACAACGAGGTCCAGAGTTCTGGTTCTCGACTGAGGGTTCTCAGAGTGTTCCCGAGCTCCCTGATACTTGCCCCGACGACCACGGTACCGTGGGGTCGAGCGTGCTCGGCCTCGCCGCGAGAGTTCTCACAACCGTGATCCCGAGATTTCGCCATCCTCCGATGCAATATACCGCGCTATCTTACCCGTGCATCATATACAGCGTTCTGATGGCTGTAGCTGCGTTCCGTGTGTAATATACCGCGCTCCGTACGTAGTCACCCGCGTTCCGTATGTAAGCTACCGCGTTTCGTTAGCATCTTATATCTTACTGTATGTATTAATCTGCCGCCGCGTTCCGCATGTAATATACCGCGTTCCGTTATCAGCTATCTGTAGCCGCATTCCGTATGTAATATATCGCGTTCCGTATCGTCTTGTATATGTATATCGCGACGGACTCCGTTCTGTTAAATACCGCGCTGCGTTTTTCCCGCCTTTGCGTACCGCAGCTCGAGGCGAAGACTCGAGCCCCGATATCTCGTACACCGCGTCGCATTGCACCGGCACTACCGACCAATGTAATCTACCGCGTCCAAGTTCGTACGTAATACCGAATCCCGAGTATTGTATATTATAGTTCACATTTAGAGTTTTGAATAAATTGTCTGTTACTGTCACATGGCAAATTGATTAC
>NW_020228082.1:0-1659 GCF_003070985.1 Temnothorax curvispinosus
CGAAAAGTAATAATATATGTCGGCGAAATAATACCCGCAATCACGAAGTAGTACACGCGATGAACTACGTCGAACGCCGTAAGAAAGATATCACCTCAGACGCGAGACTCTCTGATGAAATAAAAAAATAAGTGTGACGTTATGTGTTCCGTCAGTTCTAGCGTAGGGCCAAATATGCCCCATTCTTGAGATCCATCATTAGGACCACATCCACCACGTCACACCGAATAGTAATTACAATGACTCTACTCTATCTCTGCGCGACCAATTACTGAGAATGACTCTACTTCAACGTACGCGAACGGAAAGTTCTCGGGAACCGCTACACGCGAAAATTCGTGCCGAAGGAGCAATATCTCCAAAATAAGGGCTTCTCGTAGAACGATAAACGATTCACGCACAGTAATTCTTCGCGGAAGAAACGCTACACGCACAACAATTTCTCGCCCAGTAAATGAGGCACACAAAATAGTTTCTCGCAAAATAAACGATACCCGCAAAATAATTTCTCAAAAAATGAACGATACACGCAAAATAATTTCTCGCAAAATGAACAATACACGCAAAACAAGTTCTCGCAAAATGAACGATACACGCCCAATAATTTCTCGCAAAATCAACGATACACGCAAAATAATTTCTCGCAAAATAAACGAGACACGCAAACTAATTTCTCGCAAGATAAACGATACGCGCACAATAACTCAAGGTTTCTCGCAACCTAAACGATGTACGCCAAATAAAGTTCCTTGTAAACTAAACGATACACGCAAATACAACTCAAGGTTTCTCACCAACTAACGATACACACAACATAGGAGTTCTCGTATAACACCCCTCGAAACGTAACGCGCAGCCTCGCCGTACGGTCCACACCGCGAGCACGTGATACTCACGCCTAATTCAGCCTAATTCAGGGGCGTGCGGTATTCTCAATTTCTGAACGTTAAATAATTTCTCGCATATCGCGGTCAATTTCGGGCACCTTCCTCGAGAAGGCTGACTCTAAGTCCGGTATGCCGACGCCTCACACTTCCCGTACCGGGCGCGGTACTTTACGTATCCCGGAGGCCGACACGCTCCTGAACGGCCGGACGCGTGGAACGCCCGCACGACAAAGTTTTCACTACGCGAAAATTAACTCTACCGAGAACGCCGATATCTTACACACTAAACGATAGACACGATAATCATAAACGGTACTCTCCGAATACTCGAAACGGTAATCTAACGCGACGGACTGTTGAGTCGACCGGCGAGGTTTTATCCCACGACACGCATCACCCTCGTGACGGGCGGCCGGCGCCGCACCGTTTTTACTCTCCGATCCCAGGTCGGTCGAGTCGGAAAGAAACGGACGCCCCTTCGATATTCTTACGGGGAGTCAGCGGGCGGGATATGTCCTACTCGGAGAAACGAAACGCAACGAAACGAAAAGCGATACTCCTCTCAAGGGATTCACGGCAATGGCGCGTAGGCAAGGAAACTCTCAAGCAAGCCTACGCGTCTCTCTCAAAATCTTACGCGACACGATACTGACTCTCCGCCCGCTGTTCCCCGATACCTGATGTCTGGGATGGGTGGCTGGTTACATCTCGTCCTTCCTTCCTTCCGTTAATCTATCTCGTAGGGCCGCCGCCCTCGCTTATGGTCTCGGTA
>NW_020228083.1:0-4125 GCF_003070985.1 Temnothorax curvispinosus
TTAACCACAATACCGGGCGGAAGTCATTAACATAACCCTGCGCAACAGGTTATCGGCCCAGGACAGCCCGCAGAGAGTACTTGTGCGTTATTTACGAGAGAGATCACAATCAAAATGTCGACTCACGAAGATCTGCGTGTTCCCGTCTTGACGAAAGCATCGTATCAACGCTGGAAGTTTGAGGTTACTGCTTGTCTCAAGAGCGTCGGCGTCTACGAGGTCGTGCATGGCAGCGAGGTATATCCGACGGACGGAAGACCGGAAGAAATAAAAGAATGGCAAAAGAAGGATGCAAAGGCAATGCGTATTCTGTCAGGCGGCTTAAGTGATGATGATCATTCGGCAATACGAGAATGCAACACCTCGAAAGCGATGTTTATAAAAATAAAATCACTTTACGAGACGAAGACTGAAGCAAATAAATATCTGCTGAATCAGGCATTGCACGCCATGAAATTCAAAGAAGGACAGTCCGTCCAGAGTTACTGTTCCGAGTTAGCAGTCATCGTGCAACAACTTGAAGCCATCGGCGAGAAGATAACTGACGCAACATTGGTAGCGAAGTTAATCAATGATTTACCTACAAAATTCGACACATTCCGTGAGACGTATTACATACAAGCAACAGGTGACAAAACGATAAAATTTGATGACATCCGTCAACAGCTTGTACTGATTGAATCACGAAGAGATGAAACCTGCAGCAAATCAGACAGCGGTGATGCACTTATCACAAAATCACAAACGTCAAGTAAAGATAAAAAAACCGAACGTTGATAAGAAGCCACGAAGCAAAGCTGAATGCTTTGAATGTCACAAGCCTGGTCATTTTCGGAAAGATTGTCGCAAATACAAAGCCAGAATTGCAAAAGAGCAGTCACAAGGTAAATCGACCGAAGCAAATCAAACGTACAGCAAGTCACTAATGCTCGCATGTCGGTCGGTATACAGAGCAGTCAACAGTCAAGACTCATGGATAGGTGACAGTGGTGCCTCGAATCATATGACGTACCGAAGAGATATATTCACATCATTTGAAGAGATCAACGACGGCTCATATCCAATCACAGTAGGCAACAATGAAGTCATTTATGCTAAAGGCAAAGGAATGGTTGATGTTAAATCGTTATCAGGAGGCGATGTTACGCTAACAAATGTATTATACGTGCCGAAACTTGGTCGTAATTTGCTTTCACTTGGTGCAGCAACGAAGATGCAAGTCAACGTGAAGTTTGGTGAAGATGTGATCGAGATGTCGAAGGATGGTCGACGACTGGCAACAGGACATCGTTTACCAAACAATCTTTACGAGATGGACTTTATTCAAGTCGGCAGTGCAGCTAATATTAGCGTTCAAGAGGCTTCGCTTCAGGTATGGCATGAACGGTTAGGCCACGTAAACTATGGTTCAGTTCGTCAACTTGCAAGCAGTTCAGCGGTTGAAGGTATGAAATTAGCGAAATGCTCAACCAGTGGGAGCGATAATTGTTTCTGCGAAGCATGTGTTTATGCAAAACATTGTAGACAGCCATTTAATGAAAGTAGTACTCGAGCCACTAATCCAGGTGAGCTGATACACTATGATATATGCGGACCAATGTCGACTGAGTCGTATGGTGGTGCAAAATTAATGGCGGTATTCGTAGATGACTATTCTGGTTTTCTGTTTGTCAAACCACTGGCAGCTAAGTCGCAAATACTTGAAGCCATACAGGAGGTAATTGCTGAGGTAAAGGCAACCGGTAACGAGGTAAGACGTACACGTTCAGACAATGCACCTGAATTTCAAAGCGCTGAAATGCGTAAACTAATGAGAAAACACTCAATTGTACAAGAGTTTTCAGCACCAGGCGCTCCACAGATGAATGGACGTGTTGAACGCCAGAATCGCACGATAGTCGAAATGGCTAGAGCGATGCTTACAGGTGCAGACTTACCACGTGGACTATGGGCAGAAGCGGTAACGACAGCAGCGAAGATTCGTAATTGCATTCCGTTGAAGCGATTAAACAACAAGACTCCACAAGAAGCGTTTACTGGATACAAGCCAGATATTGGACATTTGCGTATTTATGGTAGCAAAGCATACGTTCTGATAAATGAAGGGAAGAGATCAAAGTTTGATCGAAAATCTGAAGAAATGTTACTTGTTGGATATGCATACAAAGCATATCGTCTTTGGAAACCAGGTACTCGACGTGTCGTAATTCGGAGAGATGTCATTATAGTCGAACCTCGAACACAGCAAATGGCAAGAATTGTCATACCAGATGACAAAAATGATTCAAAAACGACAGATACAGACATCAAAACCGAAGATGATTACGCTAATACTGAAGAGGAGGCAAGTGAAAAAGAAGAGGAGGCAAGTGAAGAAGAAGAGGAGGCTAGCAAGAAACCGCGCAAGAAACGTGAAAAGCGTATGGTCGAAGTTAGAGCTGATAGCATTGCAAATCAAACGCGAAGCAAAACACAATGTGTTACATCAATGACTAGCGTACAATTATGCGCAAGTGCGTTTATTGCAAATGTTGAATTACCTACAACACTTGAAGAAGCGAAAACATCTCCAGATGCGAAGAAATGGAAATTGGCAATGGCAGAAGAGCTTGACTCGCTCAAACGTAACAAAACCTGGACGCTCGTCGAAGCACCAAAGGATCGTAAGCCAATTCGTAATAAATGGATCTTTCGTTTGAAAATCAAACCAGACGGAAGTGTTGATCGGTATAAAGCGAGACTTGTCGTAAAAGGGTGCTCGCAGAAACCAGGTATTGATTTCTCAGAGACGTTTTCACCAGTAGCACGATTTGATTCAGTGCGTACGTTACTAGCAGTGGCAGCAGCGAAGGATTTCGAAATAGTCCAACTAGATGTCAAGACCGCATTCTTACATGGCAAACTTACAGAGACGGTTTATATGGAACAACCAGAAGGATTCAACGATGGTATGAATCGTGTGTGTCTTCTAAACAAGAGTCTCTACGGTCTTCGACAAGCGCCACGCCAATGGCATGAAGAGTTTGACGACTTCATGACAGAATTTGGTCTTGAACCGACAGATGCAGATCCGTGCGTATACATTTCAGAGGACGGCGAACTAATGGTCGCATTATATGTTGATGATGGTCTCGTATTTGGCAAATCAAAAAGGAAAATCATCAAGTTATTGAAAGCGATGCAACAACGATTCGAGATAACAAGCTCGGATGCGACATTTTATCTTGGCGTCGAAATTATACGTAATCGAGAAGAGAAAACCATACGGTTGGTACAGACAGCATATGCAAAAGCTATACTCGAGAAGTTTGGAATGACAAATTGTAATCCGATAGCTACTCCGGCAGATGCAGGCACTACATTGAAGACAAACATCAATGAAGATTCCAGAAATGTGCCATATGGACAACTTGTTGGGTCGTTAATGTATTTAGCAGTTGTGACACGACCAGACCTGGCATATATAGTGGCGACTCTCTCAAAATTTCTTCAATCGCCAACAGATGAGCACTGGAACGCTGGCAAGCGTGCCTTGAGGTATCTAGCAGGTACAACGGACTTCGGAATCACGTATGGATGCGACAAGTCGAATGAGCTGATCGCATATTCGGATGCAGATTGGGCGAATTGTGTCGACACGCGAAGAAGTATGAGTGGTGTTGTGCTCTTACTCAATGGTGGACCAGTCACTTGGTTCTCACGCAAACAAGGAGTCGTCGCGACATCAACAACCGATGCGGAATACGTAGCAGTACATGACGCAGGAAAGGAGATTGTATGGGTTAGAAGACTACTAAAGGAGATCGGATGCAATCAAGATAAACCAACTACGTTATTTTGCGACAATGCAGCAGCCGAAAAGCTCATTGCAAATCCAATACTTCATTGCAGAACTAAACACATCGACGTAAAATTCCATTATACCCGTGAGTTGGTCAAGAGCGGAATAATCGAGATCAAGCATGTAAGCAGCAGTGGACAACTCGCAGACATATTTACGAAGCCACAAACGAGGAATCTTTTTGAGGCTAATCGGAAGCTACTTGGAGTATACATAGCGAACATTTCAGCGAGTGGGAGTGTTGAATATGGCGCTCTAGCGCCTTGAAGCGCCTCTATGTTCGC
>NW_020228084.1:0-1465 GCF_003070985.1 Temnothorax curvispinosus
TACCCCTATTTCATATAATTTTGGTAAAAATTATTTGAAAAAATTTCGATACCGGCTTCCAAAAGATCGGTAACGAAAAATTATACACTTCATAGTACTCCTCGAAAAATTCTACCCCTGTTTGATCTATAGTTTGTTGAGATTTGATCAATTATTTTTCGAAAAATAGAAAAAATTAAAAAAATCGGTTTCCAGAAAATTGGTAACAAAAAACTATACACATAGTGGCACTCCCCGGAAAATTCTACCCCTATTTTATATATTTTTGGTAAAAATTCGGTTCAGGGGTTTGGCCTGAGCGTTGATGAGTCAGTCAGTCAGTCAGTCAAGACAGTCGTAAAAAAAAACACATTTTACCCCTTTTCACCCCCTTAGGGGTGGAATTTCTAAAAATCCTTTCTTAGTGGGTGCTTATGTCATGAGAGGAATACACCCTCCAAATTTCAAGTCTCTAGGTTCAGGGGTTTGGCCTGGGCGTTGATGAGTCAGTCAGTCAGTCAGTCAGTCAGTCAGTCAGTCAGTCAGTCAGTCAGGACATCTTCCTTTATAGATATACTAGCTGGTTACCCGGGCTTCGCCCCGGAGGACATATGTAATCACTTAATCAGACACGCAAATAGTCTCTCTCTCTCTCTCTCTCTCTCTCTTTCTCTCTCTGTCTCTCTCCCTCCCCCCCTCTCTCTCCCTCTCTCTTTCTCTCCCCTCCCCCTTTCTCCCCCCTCCCTCTCTCTCTCTCTCTCTAAATACTATTCTTTAAAATTCGATTAATTATTTCCCGAAAAATTCGTCAAACTTCTGATACCGCTTTCCAAAAAGATCGGTAACAAAAAATTATATATTTGATAGCACTCCCCGAGAAATTCAACCCCTACTTTATGTACAATTCTTTGAAATTCGGTCATTCGGAACCGGTTTTTAAAAAAATCAGTAATAAAATATAGTACACTTTATAGCACTCCCCGAGAAATTCTACCCCTACTTCATGTATAATTCTTTGACATATTTAATCAATTATTTCCCGAAAAATTGAAAGAATTAAAAAAACCGGTTTTCAAAAAGATCGGTAACAAAAACTGTACACATTATGGCGCTTGCCGTAAAATTCTACCCCTACTTCATATACAATTCTTTCAAATTCGGTCAATTAATTCCCAAAAGATTGAAAAAATTTCGATACCGGCTTCCAAAAGATCGGTAACGAAAAATTATACACTTCATAGCACTCCCCGGAAAATTCTACCCCTGTTTGATCTACAATTCTTTGAAATTCGGTGAATTATTTCCCAAAAAATTAGAAAAATTAGAAAAACCGGTTTCCAGAAAATCGATAACAAAAAACTATACACATAGTGGCACTCCCCGGAAAATTCTACCCCTATTTCATATAATTTTGGTAAAAATTATTTGAAAAAATTTCGATACCGGCTTCCAAAAGATCGGTAACGAAAAATTATACACTTCATAG
>NW_020228085.1:0-289 GCF_003070985.1 Temnothorax curvispinosus
CACTGGAACGCTGGCAAGCGTGCCTTGAGGTATCTAGCAGGTACAACAGACTTCAGAATCACGTATGGATGCGACAAGTCGAATGAGCTGATCGCATATTCGGATGCAGATTGGGCGAATTGTGTCGACACGCGAAGAAGTATGTGTGGTGTTGTGCTCTTACTCAATGGTGGACCAGTCACTTGGTTCTCACGCAAACAAGGAGTCGTCGCGACATCAACAACCGATGCGGAATACGTAGTAGTACATGACGCAGGAAAGGAGATTGTATGGGTTAGAAGACTACTAA
>NW_020228085.1:389-1356 GCF_003070985.1 Temnothorax curvispinosus
GTTGGTCAAGAGCGGAATAATCGAGATCAAGCATGTAAGCAGCAGTGGACAACTCGCGGGTATAATGGAATTTTACGTCGATGTGTTTAGTTCTGCAATGAAGTATTGGATTTGCAATGAGCTTTTCGGCTGCTGCATTGTCGCAAAATAACGTAGTTGGTTTATCTTGATTGCATCCGATCTCTTTTAGTAGTCTTCTAACCCATACAATCTCCTTTCCTGCGTCATGTACTGCTACGTATTCCGCATCGGTTGTTGATGTCGCGACGACTCCTTGTTTGCGTGAGAACCAAGTGACTGGTCCACCATTGAGTAAGAGCACAACACCACTCATACTTCTTCGCGTGTCGACACAATTCGTCCAATCTGCATCCGAATATGCGATCAGCTCATTCGACTTGTCGCATCCATACGTGATTCCGAAGTCCGTTGTACCTGCTAGATACCTCAAGGCACGCTTGCCAGCGTTCCAGTGCTTATCTGTTGGCGATTGAAGAAATTTTGAGAGAGTCGCCACTATATATGCCAGGTCTGGTCGTGTCACAACTGCTAAATACATTAACGACCCAACAAGTTGTCTATATGGCACATTTCTGGAATCTTCATTGATGTTTGTCTTCAATGTAGTGCCTGCATCTGCCGGAGTAGCTATCGGATTACAATTTGTCATTCCAAACTTCTCGAGTATAGCTTTTGCATATGCTGTCTGTACCAACCGTATGGTTTTCTCTTCTCGATTACGTATAATTTCGACGCCAAGATAAAATGTCGCATCCGAGCTTGTTATCTCGAATCGTTGTTGCATCGCTTTCAATAACTTGATGATTTTCCTTTTTGATTTGCCAAATACGAGACCATCATCAACATATAATGCGACCATTAGTTCGCCGTCCTCTGAAATGTATACGCACGGATCTGCGTCTGTCGGTTCAAGACCAAATTCTGTCATGAAGTCGTCAAACTCTTC
>NW_020228086.1:0-299 GCF_003070985.1 Temnothorax curvispinosus
TTTTATTTCTTACAATAATTATATATTGATTTTTAAATAAATTAATACAAATTTATACAATACATACTATTAGTTTCTATATAATTAAAAATAAGATACACGGAGAAAATTTTATAGTAAATATTACTATGGTGTCGCACTAGTTGCGGACCATCGAGGAATTTCAAGTTAAAATACTATAATTATTGTTTTAAAAACGATAAAATAACGTAATTTTTACCATAAACATAGTAATTTAACTTAAAATTCCTCGATGGTCCGCAGCTAGTGCGACACCATAGTAATATTTACTATAAAAT
>NW_020228086.1:399-1016 GCF_003070985.1 Temnothorax curvispinosus
TAGAGAGTTCCCTTTTAAAATGTGCGTGCGTGCGTGCGTGCGTGTGTGTGTGTGTGAGAGAGATTTTATTATCAATGCTCTCCAATTACATCTTCAGAGAATGACCTGAAAGGAGAGATTCTCTCTTGCCAATACAAAACTACGAGTGCCAAAATCTTCTTCATAGTCATAATGTGTTCGCTCTGCTAAAAATACAGCACGTTAGTACACGTGCTGTCGCATAATATAGAATGTATGTGTACAATATATTCAGTACGGTATAATTATATTATATCTTCATCAGCTGGGGATTGACACAGTAAATCACCAAAGAGAATTACGATGTACGCGAATTATTTGAATTATTAACTCGCGTTTATTACTTTCAATTTGACCAATACTCCAATCCTTTTATCAATAATTCGTAGTAATAATTTCGCATGTATCTAGAAGTCTCTAAATATTAATTCAAGGTACAAACGCGCGATACAAACTAATGTCTAATTAATATGGCGTTAATCATCATGCCTTAAAGGAAAATCTGATGCACGTAGATTACATTTATTTTTAAGAAGAATTTAAAAGAAGAAGCAGAATTTAAAAAGAAATATTAGCGCAGGTGGTGTTAAACAAAACGT
>NW_020228087.1:0-1075 GCF_003070985.1 Temnothorax curvispinosus
AAAAATATAATAACTTTTGAATGGTGCAATTATAAACAAAAAGAAAAGCATTACAAACACCTACAAATGATTCTGAAAAAGATGGCGCAAGCGGATTTGAGATATCTCCAAAATTGGCAGTTACTCTTTTTGTTTATTGCAAAAATATAATAACTTTTAACAGTGCAACTACAAACGAAAAGAAAAGCACCACAAACAACTACAAACGATTCCGAAGAAGATGGCGCAATCGGATTTGAGATATCTTCAAAGTTGGCAAAGTTACACTTTTTGTTTATTGCAAAAATATAATAACTTTTGAATGGTGCAACTATAAACAAAAAGAAAAGCACTACAAATGATTCTGAAGAAGATGGCGCAAGCGGATTTGAGATATCTCCAAAATTGGCAAAGTTACTCTTTTTGTTTATTGCAAAAATATAATAACTTTTGAACAGTGCAACTACAAACGAAAAGAAAAGCACTACAAACAATTTTGAAGAAAATGGCGCAAGCGGATTTGAGTTATCTCAAAGTGGGGTGCGAGTAATTTTTTTAATGTTTATAATTTTTAATGTATTAAACTACAAACGAAATTTTTGTTACTACAAACAACTACAAATCAAATGCTAACGTTTTCCGCAAAAAAATTAATTTTTCGAAAGTCGGGTGCAAGGTTCACATTGGTAAGGACCAATTTTTTCAAAGGTGCCGCCATAGCCTCCATGTTCTTACTGCGAATGCCTCACCTCGCGAGCCGCAGTAATGAAAGTAGGGAGTGACGACAAAATCTATGACGTCACATGAACACGAAAACGCTTTGACAGCTTACTGCCGCGTATATTGGAACGGATTTACAGTGCTGCCAGTACTGCGAGTGAATAGCGAAACGCACCTTAGGTTACAGCGCCGATCCCGCCATCGGTCGGCCAAATCGCATTACCGCGCTCGAAACTCATCGCAACTCGCTGAGTGGAATACGCGGCGTCTATGCATCGCGCTCCTAGGTTGCTGCACCGATCCCGTCGTCGGTCGGCCAAATCGCAACGCCGCGCTCGAAACTCATCGCAACTCGCTGAGTGGAATACGCGGCGTC
>NW_020228087.1:1175-11620 GCF_003070985.1 Temnothorax curvispinosus
GCTGAGTGGAATACGCGGCGTTTATGCATCGCGCTCCTAGGTTGCTGAGCCTATCCCGCAGTCGGTCGGCTAAATCGCACTACCGCGCTCGAAACTCATCGCAACGCGTTGAGTGGAATACGCGGCGTTTGTGCATCACGTTCCTACGTTGCTGACCCGGGCCCGTTGTCGGTTTGCAAGTTCGCGCTATCGCGCTCGGTACTTATCACAACCCGCTGAGTAAAGTCCGCGGCTTTCGTGCATCATTCTCCTAAGCTGCTGACCCGGTCCCGTGATCGGTTCGCCAGTTCGCACTATCGCGCTCGGAACTCATCGTAACCCGCTACCGTAACCTCGCGCTCGTTCCCTTATCCCCGCGGAACAAGTTATTACCGGACAGCAAACTCAACCTTTGTTTGCTGTCGCGCGATGCGTCCTCATGCTCTTGCATCCGCGTATGCGGTTAATAATCGTAACGGAACAAAAGAAGAACTAAACAAAATACTAATTGGCTGAATCGCCACTTAACCCCTTCCCCTTACACGGCTGTAGCCAAATCAATAATCAATCCTGGTTATCGGGGTTTTGCGCTTATCCTAGTTTCGATTTACTTATACCTAAATGACAAACGCTCGCGTCTAATTTTTATGTTGACGGAGTCATTGCGTTCCTTTTTATTTTATACATATATATATATCTAGACTCTACATATTAACTGTCTAACATTGGTGGAGTCCTGGATCTCCACACCGGACCACTAAGCGCTTTGCGCTTACTCGCTCGATGTCGCGGCGGCCGTTGCCTCGGCTTCCGACGTCCTCCGCGTCTGGTGCGTGGCCTCCTGGCCGCTCGTCCCCGGCTGTTCACCCTGTGAACGTTTGTCGGTCGTTCCGGGTCGCTGGCGTTGCAGCTGGATTATGGGCTTCTTAGCCGGCACCGGCTTGGTTGCCCATACTCCCTTTCCGATGTAGTACGCATCGGTCAGCGCCGCTCCGGTCCTCGGCGAGATCGTGATGCCTCTGGCTGCGTCTGGTGGGTCGCGGTCATCGGACGGCTGCAAAATTCAAAGTTAAATGAGGCGTAATGAATGTCGATGACAAGCGATTGGAAGCTGTGATTAAATACTGGTAACGTGATGGATTGATAAATCCTACTTAGTTTGCCAAGTAAGGATCGGAAGTATTTGTAGGACAAAAAGTATAGAATTGATGGCGACTTCGTAATTATGTTGTGATCTGGTAAGTGGAAGTAGATTGTCGAGACTGATAGTTACAGGACTAAACTCTTGAGCCACGTTTTTTAATAAAAGTTTTGAAGTAAGGAATTTAAATCTATATTGTAACGGTGGTTTCTTTGCTTCGTCCAGCATTACATTGATTGGAGCAGATTGGCGATAGCCCAGTGCAGTCCTGATGGCTTTATTTTGAATGCGTTGTAGTTTCTCGAAAATGGTTAAATTGCCGCGTAGCTGGTAAACCTGGCATCCATAATCCATGTTGCTTCGGATTAGTCTTTTGTAGATCATTTCAAGTTGTTGGGGGTGAGCACCCCACCAGACTCCAGCAAGAGCCGTCATGACGCTTAAAGCCTTTCTGCATTTGCTAATAATGTAAGAAAAATGAGGTTTGCCACATGACCTGGGGTCCAATAATATGCCCAAAAACCTTACCACATCACAGTATTGGATTGGGTAGTCCATGACGATGATGTAAGGAATAAATATTCGAAGTTTTTTCTTGTGCGTGAATATCATTGACTGCGACTTGGTGGATGAGAGTGAGACCCTTGCTGAGCAAGAACTCAGATATCTTCTGGATTGATTCGTTAATCGAGTGGGTGGCTTCATCCAGGTTTTTATTCGTAGAGTATATGACTACGTCGTCCGCATATAGGAAAATTTTGCAGTCCGGGTTGATTAATTTAACTATTTCTTTGATGTAGATATTGAAGAGAGTAGGACTTAAAATGGAACCTTGAGGAGTGTCTTTTCTTGCGTACAACGGGCCAACTTTCATGCCGTTTAAAGTGTAAAAAACAAGTCTGTTACCGATTAAATTTAGAATAAATTTGCGGAAGCGTGCTGGGACTCCAAAGTTGAACATATCCTTAATCAATATATGTGGAAGAATGTTGTCAAAGGCGCCGTCGATATCGAGGAACACAGCAACCGTATAAGCTCCTTTAAGAAAGCCCGCCTTGATATTATTTGTTAGGGCGATTACACTGTCCAGACATGACTTTTACGGGCCTCAATGGCAGCCTCACAATCCTCATTCCACCACGGAGCTGGATGTCGTTTATTTTTGACGGGACGGCTGGACGGAGAAATGTTGTTTTTCTTGAGAGCTTTCATTATGCAAGATTTGATTATAATGATGAGTTGATCATATGCGGTAAGAGCATTATTGGCGTCTATATCGTCCACTTTTTGCTTCATGTTCCTTAAGAGGGTGGAAAGTGTTTTGAGAGAGTCCTTGTTAAGTCTGAGTCTGTGGGAAAATTTAACTCTAGGGTCCGGAATACCGTTGATGAAAATTGTGATGGGGAGGTGATCGCTGCTTCTCAAGTCTCCGTCTTTCTTATGATCGTAGATGCTAATGGTAGCCAAGTCGGCAGAGGCGATGGTTAATAGCGTTTTTCATTGGCAGAACTGGTGCGCACTCAGTGCACATTAAAGCCGTTATACACTGATTTAATCTCTAATATTTAAAGTAAAATGCAAATATTTCGACTGATAAAATATCCAGTACATATTTTACCAAATAGTGCAATAAAGAATATTGAGGATTTCATGATTTAACCCGTTTATATTAAATACTTTACGTTTTTGGTTTGTGTACGACGGCTTTAATGTGCACTGAGTGCGCACCAGTTCTGCCAATAAAAAACGCTATAAGTCTATTACAGATTCTATGCCGCACGAGAGGTTGAAAAAGGTGGGAGATCCATCATTTAGAATGACCATGTCGTTGTCTGTTACAGATGCGGTAATGCGTTCACCGACGCTGTCAATTCTATGGTCGTTCCAATCGGGGTGATGAGCATTGAAGTCTCCAACGATAAGAGCGTATTTATATTGGTTGGCGAATTTAAACAAATTGTCGAAAAAAAGGGCAGGAGTATCTTGTCCAATGTGACGGTACAGGTTGCAAACGAGTAATTCACGGTTTTGAAAGGGTATTGTAATTCCTATCACTTTCATTGAGGCATGCGCAAGGTCAGAGAGATCACAAATGGAGTAAGGCAGGTTATCTCTAAGGAGAGTACCTACAGACTCCTTTAGAGCCTACAGTGTCAGCATCTAATCTAATACTACTGAAACCTTTGATATTAAAGTACTTATGAGATTCTAACAGGGTTTCCTGTAGACAAATGATATTATAGGTATGGGCTATAGCTCTAAATTCCGGAAGTTTATTATAAATACCTCTACAGTTCCACCGAAGCACGCCAGTAGCAAACGCTGAGCCAGAATTATTGCCCACGAAGTTTACCATAAACGTTCAAATTATGTGGCGATGGGTTAACTGAAAAACACGGAGAGGAGGATAAAACGGTGGGACATAAGGTCCCCTGGGTGAGAGTGGAGGAAATAGGGGGTAATATAGCGATAATACATTTTTAAATTCATTCATAATTATGGAGAGGTAATTATATATTTCACGTGGGTTGCGCATGGGCAATGTCTCTTCCAAATTGGGGGCGGAGTCAGGGTTAGAATCGGGATCTGGGAAAAACTCAGCAGAGGGGGGAGATGACGAAGTCAAATCACCATCGGAGAGCCTGCCATCTGGAAACAGTAGCGCATCCCGGTGTTCGGCGGAGTAGGTATTAGGTCTGCTAGGTTTGCTATTAATTTGGTAGTATGAGAGGAGCTGGATGAAGACCTGACATGAGGGCGCGGGGTTGATGGGGAAGAACGAGGAAAAGCATTGCGGGAGTTTGAAGTTACGTTTGCATAGGAAAGTGGCGTGTCGTTATGACTCTGCAGAGCGGAAAAGCGATTGCTAGAATGAGGATCGAAGGATTCAGAGGAATAGAAAGGCAAAGAAGGCGAGAGCCGATTCGAATTACGTTTAGGCGAGGGAAAGTTAAGGAAATTAAGATAATCATACCTGCTATCCGAGTTTAACGATTCAGATGAGCCATTGACCTGCTTTTTGTGTGTGTGCTTCCCACGCATAATTAAACTAATGAAACTCCCAGCGTGAGACCTAACTGCTTGAATCGAGATGCTTGGTTATTTTGCACGATTATTCATTTAAAATTGGCGCAGTTTTACATGCGCGTGCGACCACTGAGCATGCGCATATGGCCGCAGGGCACGTTCAGTGTTGCTGCATCTCGTCGGTATGACAGGAATCATAACCTGATTCCTGTCAACTTTAACCGTTAATATCTCGCTTCGCGGGGCAGAGCGACACTTTTTTCTGCCAGATTCGGTCGTTTCGTGCAAAAACGCGTCGATTAAGCCCAAGTTGAACGAAATTGGTAAGGAGGCCACTATTCTTCAGATTTACCTGCTTTTTTTGCTTTAAATAAGGGGATGTTATTAGCTGCGGCAAGAGCGTAAGCTTTCTTAAGGTTCACTGTAATGGGGCACTCGAAGGATTTGACGAGGTGTGCATCGCCGCAATTAATGCATTTATTAAGGCGGGATTTATTAGGACATTCAGCTTCGTCGTCGTGTTTATTCCCGCCGCAGAACACGCAGCGTGGCTTGCCTTTGCAGGTCCTGCTAATGTGACCGGCTCTGAAACGCGAGTAACAAATTTTAACCTTAGGTACAAAGGTAAGAACCGCGTGCCTAACCTTAAATATGGAAACGTAATCCGGTAAGCTTTGTCCGCCGAACTTAACGCATATCGTCCGTGAAAGCTCGTATTTATATGAGTTGCCATCCTTTACCCTACGATTGAGTCTACGAACTTCGATGGTCTTGGGGGGGGAATTAATTTCGCTAAGTAAGCTTTCAATGGATAAAGATTGAGGAATGTCTCTAATGATACCGGTTTTGCTTGTTTTGTATGAAGGAATAAAAGCTTTAAGGTTGTAGCTGGCAAGAGAGCCATCATCAATAAGCCTGTTGGCGGCCGCGGCGCTATATATAGAATGGCCTGGACATGATCCTTACTGATCTTTTTAATTTCGGTAAGGCTGTTTCGCGTTATTTGTGTATATAACTATGCGACCAATGAGAAGTGGGTGGGTGTTACCGGATGGCGGCGCCGGATGTATTTTACGGGTCGTTGATAGTCCGGATATGTACGATAAAAAGGCTTTTATCATTCGGAGCGTAGCGCGAGTTAAGATTACGCGCCTTTGATAACGGGACCGGAATAAGTTTCGAATTATTGTCGGATAAATTGTTACTTTTACCTTGTGAAGACGTTTCTGCATACTTATTTAAAGGAACGTTATCCAAATCGCATGCAGCTCTCTTTCTGTTGATATCAAGCTCGAAATCCATCGAGAGATTAGGCTGCGCAATGGACGCGGGGGGCGGGTTACCGCCATCGCCACGTGTTATTGTATCAATGTGCACATGGGTTGAAAGTCTAGACGCGTGTCTGATTTTTCACAATCCGTTTCAGTATTGAATGTCACAAGGTGTTCATAGACTAGGAGAGAAATGGAAGTATTGGCAGTGGTACGCGAGCGCGAGCACGAGTGCGAATGAGAATCCTCGGCCGAACGCAAGCTAGAACTTGAGCTGGAACGGAACAAGCACGTCGGTGCTCGCCCTCGTCTAAATTACGGTCTAAAGGAGAGGATGTACGGGGAGGCAGTCCCGAAACCCCTCCCTCCGAGGTCTTGCAAGAGGCCGAAGCCCCCTGCATCTGTCCGGGCGCGTAAACTGGAGTAGTAAACTGCTGCCGAGAAAGAATTTACGCGCGTATTAGACAAAAGATATACCGGCGAGGAATTCGCCGGTAAGAAACGCAACGAGACAGCGAATATCGTCCGTCACTCGCGAGAGTACACACACCGCGAGAGTTCCGCACTTAGAACGTTCGAGAAAAAAACCGCACGGGAGCGCGACACGTCCGTCCACGACCACAGTCAGCGCGCGAATCTCCGCGCGACGTCTCGACTACAACCGATGCTGAGCTAACGATGCGGGACGCCACAGTTACGTCCACTGTAGATACCCAGACGAACCCGGAGAGCACGAAGGTGGATGCATCAACGCAAACTAAGCAACGCGGGGGTTATCGGGTTAAAGTTAGGTACACTGACACCAAGAGCAGATGTAAATAAAATGTAAATATAGTTATGTAAAACTTATCTTACTGTGTCGTCCACATTTCTATAACCTCCTTACGATTCACACCTTTTGGGCCATATCCTACTCACGCACTAGTAGCAGATTAAGCTAGATTAAGCAGTAGCAGACTAAGCGGGCGACCGAAAAGCGAGCCGCGTGACGATACACACGACTAAAGAAAAGAAGGCTGCAGTATAGAGAAAAGCGATTGCGAATAGGGTCAAAGGTAAGGATTGGCTAGAAGGGTGAAGGGTATAGTGAAATAGAGGAGGAGAGGAATGAAGGGGAGTACATAGGCGATAAGCGGAGGAGATATTCACAAGACAACTTATTTCAGACACCGCAGAAGGAAAGAGAGATGGAAGGAAGCACGAAGATCAGAGGAACAGTGGAGCTAGAGGTGAAGGCGATTGAGACGACAATGGAAGGAAGGACAGCGAGGATGATGAAGAGCATTAAGCAGGAAATGAAAGAAATGAGAGAAGAAATAGAGACTTTGAAAAGGAAAATACATAAAATGGAGCAAGTTTCGGGTAAAAGAAAGAGGGACGAGAGTGAAGAAAGAGAGGAAAAAGTAAGCAGGAAAAAATGGTGGTACGAAGAGGAAGAAGATGACGAGGAGATAAAGAGAAGGAAAAACGTGATAATCAGAGTTGAGAAACATAGATGGAGAGGAACCGACGCAAACTGGAAGAAGGTGGAACAATTATTCACGGAAGGACTGAAAGTGAAGGTGGAGGTGAAGGAGGTGTTTATGATAGGACAGCGAGGGGACTGGCTGACGTTTATGGTGAAGCTGAGAAGTGAAGAGGATAAATGGAAAGTTTTGGAAGCAAGAAGAAAGGAAGAAAGCAGGATGAAAGTAAAAATAGACGAAGACAAGTCGGTAGAGGAGAGAATCAAAGCAGGAAAAAAAAGGGAATTGAGAAAGGAAAAGAAAGAGGAAACGAGAAAAAAGAGGAGTTGACAGAGGAAGATATCGTGAAAAAAATGGAGGATAAGCTACTGATGGGATCGGACGACGACGGGGACGAGGCGGACCGGGGGAGGGGACTGGGGAGGAGGCAGTGGGAAGGGTAGGGAGACAATCAACAAGAGAAGATCAAGGAAGACGAGACAACGAAAAGGATTGAAGAGGATTATGCTTATGTATTAATTATATGTATTTTGCTGTATTTTTATGTAAAGGTTTGGGAACGTTCCTAAAAAACGCCCTTTAAGGCTCCTTTGGGGCAAATAAAGTATCGTTTGTAATTGTAACATTAGTAATTTTGAAAGTAATTATGCTACAGAATCTCGTGCAGAGCAGCAGGATTTAAACAATTGCGCTATTATAAAGCGATCCAAACAGAATTTAAAAAAGAAAGTAATTTTAAAACGTAAAGAAAAAAATATAATTATTCGAGGCAAATGGATTACGGACGCTCATATGGATCATTTCCATACACTTTTGCGAAGTTGTTCAGATTATGAACCTGTCGGAACATGGCGAATCCAATTGCTTCAATTTATTCAACGTATACCAGAAGACAGAAAACATATACAAATATTGCACAGTTCGTCAGTTCCGTTCAATTGTGGAGATCCAAAACTTAAGAGATAGAAACGGACATTGGGTATGTAGTTATTACGATACAACAAAAATATATATCTATAATTCACAAAATAAACAAGAATTACACGAACATCACGAGATATTCTTGAGAAAATTATTTCCAACGTACGACTTTGAGAATAAACCTGTCGAATTTTCTACTGTACAATATCAACCAAACTGTAATGATTGCGGAGTTTTTGCTATAGCTTTTGCGATTTCATTATTGTTTAATATTAAACCTGACAAAGTTAGATATGATCATAGAGTAATGCGTTCACATTTGTTGAAGATTTTCGAATCGAATACAATTGAACATTTTCCTCAAGATCCACAAAGTGATGCTCAGACAGTGCTTCCATTAGCGGTAATAAGAGATAGAGAAGCTAAAGCGACTACTCTACGTATAAATAGACATTTATCTCAGAAAGATTCTTGTGAAAACATTAGTAATAGTGGAAATAATTGCGCAGAGAAACGTTGTCGAGAGGAACAGGACTCGTCAGAAAATAATTGTGCTAAAAAACGGCGTCGATATCAGAATTCAGAAAACAATTGTGTTAATAATACTAAAATTAATCGTGCTGAGAAACGTTGTCGAGAGGAACAAGATTCGTTAGAAAATGATTGTGCTAAAAAACGGAGTCAATATCAGAATTCAGAAGACAATCGTGCTCAAAGACGACGTCAGTATAAAGACAACTTAGAAAATAATCGCCTTAATAAGCGAAAATATCTTATACATTCTCAACAAGGACGAGATAAACAAAGAAAATATTATCTTATACATTCTCAGCAAAAACGAGATAGACAAAGAAAATATTATCTTCTACATTCTCAGCAAGAACAAGATAGACAAAGAAAATATTATCTTCTACATTCTCAGCAAGAACTAGATAGACAAAGAAAATATTACCTTCTATATTCTCAGCAAAAACGAGATAGACAAAGAAAATATTATCTTCTACATTCTCAGCAAGAACGAGATAAACAAAGAAATTATTTGGATCGTAAGTAGCTTTATAATAAGCGATATTATGAGAGAAAAAATTCTAAATACGTATTTGCAAACAAAAATCACGATATTGCCAAAAATATTACTAGAAAATATGCAAAGTTTTGGTCACGAAATTACATACAATTTCTTATTCCTGTGGCAATTGAAGACATCGAAAATAAACTTAATATTAAAAATCCTACTAAAAGACGATTAGAAGCTGAAAGAATCTTACGTTGGTGTATGCGTATTCGAGACAGTTTTGTCAGCAAGATCTCTAAAATATTAGCTTCACTTAAAAAGAAATCAGACGTGTGTTTGACTCTTGCCGCTGAATGCTCTATAAATGACGATAAAATACGTGCATTATGTGGCACATCGGGACATACAGCTTCATCCGAAAATTATTTTATCGACACATATCATAACATTGCTTCATCACAACTGTTGGTAATTAACGAGAAAGGTAAAACTACGAATATATTACCTTTGCAAGCACGAGTCAAAAAATCATGGTTATGCAATGCTTTGTGTAAAATTTATGATGATCCGTTGATGAAGATTCTAATCGATCGTTATGAAAAATTTCTCAAAACGATATTTGCCTGCACTTTAAAGAAAATACCACAATTGTTAACAGATATTTATACATGTACGATAAAGAATTCTGATAGAAAGGGTCACGCACATGCCTGTTACATTGATGCAACTCTTTGCAAAGCTCTATTTCTTCCTGTTTTATTATTATCACCTCATTTTCCAATGGTGAGATATATTAAACGTTTAATTTATCAAATGACAAGTTTATACGACAAAATGTTAAATCTGGAGAAGGCTTTAACTTCTGTTGATTTAGACACGTTAAACGAAATTATAATTTTGGCACAACAAAAAGCATATATGTACAAACATCAGCAGAATCGTATTACTTTGAGTGAAGATGAAATCATGTCTCGCTTTAAAAACGCATTTAAGGCTTTTACTAAACGCTCCATGGACACACCTTGATATGTTTGTGCATCATGTGAGAGACTTTTATATAGAAGAAGTGTCTCTGAATTTAATAAGCTTAAAGCACGAATAGATATTCCAATTTGGAGAGATTTAATGGCGCATTTAGAAAAACATAATATTACTCCGCAATACATATGTAATTACTGTAAAAAAAAATTCCGTGACGGATTAATGCCTGCGTATTGCGTTTTAAATGATCGTATTGTACATGATCCACCTGAAGTAATATCATGTCTTAACCAGTTTGAAAAAATTCTCATACAAAGAGCTAAAGCTTTTCAAACTGTCGTTACAATGAAACCTGTTAGTAACAAGAAATTGCCTTACAGACAGATGGTACAAAAAGTAAAAGGTAGAACGTTTCATTTACCGTTACTTTTACAAGAAACATTGAACAAAATATGTCCTGATACTGATCCGATTAATATCAATCACGAACTGTACTTTGTACGTGTTAGAGGTATTCCGACAAAATCAAAAATGATTTGGGAAGATATGGTAGACGTTAACAAGGTTTTTGACGCCTTAGTGTGGTTAAAAGAACATAATCCTTTATATTCTCATATTGTATTGCCAAATACTTGTAAGGAGTT
>NW_020228088.1:0-1153 GCF_003070985.1 Temnothorax curvispinosus
TTTCCTATTCGAATTTTCTCTTTTCCTTTCTCTAACATTTTTTTATTTAGGATAGAAACATCGAAATCCGTGTCTATTTTAAAAGAACAATTTTTGCCATCCAATTTTCCAACATAACAAAAATGATCAAAATTTTCTCTTATTCGGTTTACAAGAAATGTCCCCGAATAATTTAAAACCGGGGAGTTTGTCGCGCAAATTGATCTTCCCCCGCTGAGATTAACTAAATTTCGTTTCCCTTGAAACTAGGGCAATCGGAACGGAAGTGCCCCGTCTTTTCACAAGACCAGCACTCCCCCCGACCGGTCCTAAATCCACCCTGAGGTCTGCTACCCTTACCTCCTTTCTCTTCTCCCCTCTCTCCCCCCTTAATTCCCGCACTTTGCGAAGAGCGACTCTCCTCCTTTCCGAAACGTCTCTCAAAATTCTCCTTTCTCTTTTCAAAATTAAAATTTTCTCCTTGAATAATTTTTACGGCTTTAGCTCTTTCCACCACCAATTTTAAAGAGGTCACCCCCTCTAATTGAAGAGTTTTCTTAACGAAGCCGTTAGTTAGCGCCGAGATAAATTGAGCGCAAGCAATTTTGTCACGGACCGTAAAAGGACATTTGGGGTACGCCAATCGCGCTAATCTTTCGAGTTCGGACCCGAGTTCAGCTAAATCTTCCCCAAATTTCTGCCTCCGGTTCGTGAACTGCGAATAATAATCCTGCGAAAGGTGCCCTTCACCAAAACGCAACTCAAGTTTTGATTTAAGCTCCGGATACTCCAAATTATCCAAATCCTGCACATTCTCTAAAACCGAACGCGCTTTATCCTTTAAACACGAGGCTAGAATAATTGTCTTTGACGCATCGCTCCACATATTCGTTCGAGAAATCAACTCAAATTGCGAAAGAAATTCCCGCAACGGAATTGTCCCGTCATATGTGTCGGGCTTTAATTTAAAAATCTGTTCTCGCTCTAACCCGCGACGCGCGTCTCCCCCTTCGCGGCTCACACCCGCGAACGCGAAACGCGAACCCGAATTCAAAGGGACTTAGCTGTGTGGGCTCCCGAAGACGTTGCAGCTCCTCATCCCGCTGCCGCAATAACGCTACGTAGTTTCCTTCCCTCCGAGCGTGTTCCTCGCGTAAAAGTCGCATCTCCTGCA
>NW_020228089.1:0-1263 GCF_003070985.1 Temnothorax curvispinosus
TTAAAATTTGGTGTATTTTGAGTTGTAAAAAAGATTTTGAGAAGAAAAAATTGTCGCTCATGTTCCGTTTGTTTATAATTAATATTTAAAATGTCATGATGTCCGTATATATAAGCAAGAACATGATCATTTACGGATACAATTAGATCGTATTGAACGTATTCCTGAATTTTTTAAAATAATTAATAAATTATGTCCTCCTATTACTTCTGCATAATTATATATATTTTAGAATTATAATCTTGGTTAAAGCAGAGAATAGTAGAAATACAGAGTATTTACTTTAACCAAAAGCACATCAAACTGTTGTTTGCTAGACAGATTTTCTTTATTTAAATCACGAGATAATAAGTTTTAATTTTAGTTGATAACTATATTAAATAAGTATTTAACATGATCTAATTATATCCATAACACTGTTTTTCTACTGTTCTTTTTAACCAAGGTTATAATTTTAAAATATATAATTATGATAGGTATATTTTTGTAATATAATAAATATCTATCTTTATAATATATACCTTTCTCTTTATCGTTCCTTCTTCTCTTCTCTTTCTTTCTCTTTTCTATACCTAAATTTTTCTATCTTTCTATCCTTATCTTTCTGTCGTCTCCTTACTTTTTCTTTAACAAATATTTCCACTTTTTCTTACTTTCTTCTTTATATCTTCTTTAACTTTGTTTTTTATAAAAAATATATTAATTATTGCGGTTAAATGTGATTTAAAAAAGATAATTATGAAGATAATTATGAAGGAGAAGGACTTTCTCACTGATTTGGCTAAAACTTCACAATTTTGTATATTTTAGTAAAACATGAATCTGTAAGTTAAAATTGTCGCTTTCAATTAAGAAAAAAGTTATAAAGTACTAAAATTGATAGTTGCGTGGTTAGAATGTCTGTCATACTAACATAATGTAGACGCACGTGATCATGCGTAGTGACGAAAAAGTACATGAAATTATAGTAATAATACAGTATAACAGCAACCTGCCCTATAACAGACTTGCGCCTTACTTTAATTATGTACTATTATTTGACTTTGTATTTATTATACTTTGTATTTATATAGACTTTTCAATATACCAATTATTTTCTGCTATTTTTATAGCAGAAAATAATTGGTATATTAAGAGTCTATATAAATACAAAGTCAAATAATAGCACACAATTAAAGTAAGGTGCCAGACTATTATGAGAAGTTGCTGTTATACTGCACTATTACTGTAATTCCACTCTTACGTCACTACGGATAATCATGT
>NW_020228090.1:0-1891 GCF_003070985.1 Temnothorax curvispinosus
GTTAGGTTAAAAGATAGAGTAAGAAAAAGAGAGGTAATGCAGAAGAAGAATGTGTTGAAAGGGAGGATGGAAAGAATAAAGAATGACATGACCTTGAAGGAAAACATCAAAGAAAAATGCAATGGAGCCTGGAGAGGATAGCTGAGAAGGAGAGAAAGAATAGAAGGAGAGATTGGGTAAAGTACGGAAAGTTTTGGATAGAGGGGAAGAGGTGGAGTTGGGAATAGAAAAAAAAATCCTGATAGATGGAAGGGGAAATGAGAGAAAGAAGCATGTAAAAGGAGGTGGGAGAAAGAGGAACAGAGGAGAAGGGAAAGAGTAGAAGAGAGGAAGACGGAAAAATGAAATCGAAAGAGAGTAAGGAGGGAGGAGAAACGATGGGAGGGAGGGTGGAGAGAAGAGGGAGGAGAGGGAGAATAGGGAGGGAGAGAGTGTGGTAAGGCTGAGGGGAAGGGGGAAAAGAGTCAGAGAAAGTAGAGTGTGGAAAGTAAAAAGGAGTGAAAGAGAGGAAAAAGAGGGGGAGGTGGAAGAAAGGAATGCAAGAGGGAGGAGGAGGGGAAGTAACAGAAAGAAGCCCAAAGATAGGCTTTTGCGATATAGCGGGAGTGAAGGGAAGACAGGAAGAGTTTTAGGAAAAGATAAAAAAGTGGGATTTCGTGGGGTTGGTGGAAACATGGCTGAAATAGGAGGAACGGGAGAAGATGAAGAATAACGTGCCAAAGGAGTTCAACTGGAGGATACAGGGTGTAAAGAAAAAAAGAGTTGGAAGAAGAGGAAGAGCAGTAGGTGGGATAATGATGGGAGTCAGAAAGAGGTTAGAAGGGGAAGAAGAATGGATAAAGGAGGAGGGTTTAATGATTAGAAAAGTAAGATGGAAGAAGGAGAAATGGAGATTGGCAATAGTTTACGTAAACGGCAACTTATGATAATGTGTAAGATAAAATCGGTGAAGGAGGAGGAAGGGAGAGAGGAGAGATGGATAGTGGGGGCGATTTCAATACGAGAACAGGGGAGAAAGGAGCGCTGGAGGATGGAAAAGAGGGAGTTAAAAGAAAATCGAAAGATAAAATATTAAATAGGCAGGGAGAAGGGCTGATTAGATGGGTTGAAGAGGAAGTGTGGGGAATTATGAATGGAGCAAAAGAGGGAGATGAAAAGGAGGGGTGAATTTACAGAAGAAAGAGGGGAAATAATGATCAATTACGCGAAAGAAGATAGGAAGGTTTGGGAAAGAATGACAAGATTGGAGGTGGGGTGTGAGGTAGATTCGGATCACCAATCATCAGTACCAGTACGGGTGGACAAAGAGGGTGGTGGTTAGAGGAGAGGGACAAAGCGGAGGAAGAGAGGTGGGTGAAAAAGACGGACTGGTCGGAAGAGGCAAGATAGGAGGAGGTAGCCCAGCCGAAACGCCGACGTCTATAGACGTCGAATTGACATCTTATAGAATGTCGATTCGACATCTATCGACATTTATAGACGTTGAAAAGACGCTAGCATTCCGGCTGGGAGAAATAGGTAGGGGGGGCAATAGATAAAGAGATCGAAAAGTTGACAAAAAGAATTAATATGAAAGAAAGTATGAGAAAAGTAAAAAGAGGGGCAGAAGGAAAGGGAGAATAGTGGGATGGGGACTGTAGGAAAAAGAGGAAGGAGGTAGAAAAGTTATTGAAAGACTGGAAAAGAGGAAGAAAATATAAAGAAGATTATAAGAGAAGAAAGAAGGAGTATAAGGAAATGCGTGAAAGGAAAATGGAAAAAAAGAAAAATCTGCTGGAAAAGGTAAGAGAGGCGAGAACAGAGAAGCAGGTTTGGGAAGTAATAAAGAAGGAAAGGAGAAGAAGAGTAGAAATTAATAAGGAGATAACAATAGAGGAGTGGGATGAATACT
>NW_020228091.1:0-4205 GCF_003070985.1 Temnothorax curvispinosus
GGAGTTCGGGCCGGCCGATATGAAACGACAGTATAGTATTCCATCCTTTTATACCTTCCGTTTATACCCGTTCTCTCGTTCCCCCTTTTCCCAGTCCCCCGTCCCACTACCCTTCCCCCCAACCCCCTTTCCCCGGACCAACGCCTGGCGCTCCCCGTCGCTCCCGTACGCGCCCCCCCCCCCCGTACTCCCTTCTTTCCAGCTTTTATTAATTAACTGCCCTCCGACAAAGCGCTCGAGGCGACGTGCCAACCGAGAGAGCACCCGGCGTATAAAACGTTTCTCCTGAAATTCCATCCGTGAAACCGGAGCAGGGGTGGCTTTGAGATCGAAGAGAACGGGTATAAACGGAAGGTATAAAAGGATGGAATACTATACTGTCGTTTCATATCGGCCGGCCCGAACTCCGCACACTTGCAATTCAAACGAGAATGGCACACTCACGTGTCGTGAACGAGGAACTTGTCGCCGTTTTTCTCCATGCAGACGCCCTTGCTGGTGATTTCGGAACCGTTGACGGTCACCAAGTCTACGAGCCCGGACTGGAACCACCGACCGTACCATTCCTCCGGGAACGTGCAGCCTGAAACAGTGGACGGATATAGAAAGGGGGGGGTCCAGCCGCCTGCGGGTGATGGGCGATATACTCGCTCGGTCGGAAAGTTTCCAGATTTTAATCTGAGGATCTGAACCCGCCGACGAATCCGCGCGCACCAGAAACGCAAAACAATCCAAAACGGCTGCGCGGCTACGATATTTTTCAGCCGGATCGCCGCGGCGAACAGCCGGCGGGCTTGTACGCGTCAGGGTTACCATTCTCCAACAACATGGCCAAGAGGAACGTAATGAAACAATTGTAACTGCTATTTCTCTCTCTCTCTCTCTCTTTCCCTCCCTCAGAGACGGAAAATGTCGAGCCTCGCAGTATTATTTTCTCGTTTCCCGCGAGAAACGCGGCGATTGCACGAGCTGAAAAGCCGATGTTTCTCTTCGAAGTCAAGAGAAGAAAGTACGTGCAGTGTAATACTATATCAGCGAAAAGGGATAATTCCATCCTTGTCTATTACACGGGAGATCCCCGCGCGTAAACTGATTGCGACGGTTCTATATTTATTGTATGGATTATGTCTCTGAACCTTGTACCGCGCGAACGTTTATACGCGGCGTACAGGATGTTACATTTTAAATTCCGGGATTTGATATTCGAAAAAAACTCAACGACGGGGAAGAAATATTCCTGGTATCATATAATGCTATCGTGTAATGCAATCTCAATACATCGTATAATGTAGTCTGTTATCAAAATACTTTCCCCTATATTCAATGTTATTTCCCGTGTCTCCGTATGTTTAGATAAACCGACCAAAACCGACATAATGAAAAATCACCGTCCATTTCCATTGCTTTTAAATAAAAAACTGAACCACGATCTCTGCCGAGCTGCCGAGTGGTCACCCGTGGTTGCTCGACACAGGGAGGAGTCCTTTCTCACCCTCCGTTTCTCGACCCCCCCGTTGCCGAGCGTCTTTTCCGCCCGGGTTTTCCACGGGCCGCGAGGGTAAATACGAGATTCCACGAATATTTCGAATGCCCGTCGGCAACGGAGTCCGCCGCGAGCTCAAACGAAGTTGTAAAAATGGAGAATCTCCTTAGGGAGATCGGATTATCGCGAAAGAGCGCGCGAGCGAGCGAAAGAGCCGTTGATTCTTTCTCCGTCGCGCAATCGTTCATCCTCCTTACTCTCCCGCCCCCCCTCTTTCTCTCATTTTGCGCCTGTATCTGTAGCAACGAGGATTACAAGGAGGAGCGACGTCGCGATTAAGCATTGTTTGCCGGAAGCATTTTGCATTTAATAAGTCCAAGTGTTTCGGAATCCCAGATGAGCGGGGGGAACCAACGGGAGGAGTAGACGACGCCAGAAGAAAGGAGGAGTGCGGGATTGGAGAACAGGAAAGACGACGAGGAATCTTGCGAATTCGCTACACGAAGATACCGGGCCCGCTGCCGCGACTGCGTTTCGAAGTTGCGAAAACGGAGAGTCGATGGAGGCGACAGCAGATGGGATTTATTAATACTCAAAAAGACAGACGGACGGTGCGCGACGGTCTATTCCGCCGAAATATAACATGTGGACCGACGTGCGACGTGCGGATTTTGCGGAAACCGTGTTGGAAATGGAAATATAGGGAAAATTCTGGTTACGGGGAAGAGCATGGCACGTGATCGAGCCATACCGAGAAACGTGTTCTTTTCTACAACGTGATCGAAACCCGTCGTTCCAATTATTTTCCTACGGTGTCGATTCGTGGAAAATACGACGGTACAATAGTCCCGTTACACGTACTAAAACATTTCTTCGAAAATATTGGTTAATTCGCTTCGAAGAAGAAGGAGAGAAGAACGAGAGATGTTCACATCGACGCGCATTAGCACAAAAGGCGCACGTCCGTCTGTCTTTTTGAGTATTAATAAATCCCATCTGCTGTCGCCTCCATCGACTCTCCGTTTTCGCAACTTCGAAACGCAGTCGCGGCAGCGGGCCCGGTATCTTCGTGTAGCGAATTCGCAAGATTCCTCGTCGTCTTTCCTGTTCTCCAATCCCGCACTCCTCCTTTCTTCTGGCGTCGTCTACTCCTCCCGTTGGTTCCCCCCGCTCATCTGGGATTCCGAAACACTTGGACTTATTAAATGCAAAATGCTTCCGGCAAACAATGCTTAATCGCGACGTCGCTCCTCCTTGTAATCCTCGTTGCTACAGATACAGGCGCAAAATGAGAGAAAGAGGGGGGGCGGGAGAGTAAGGAGGATGAACGATTGCGCGACGGAGAAAGAATCAACGGCTCTTTCGCTCGCTCGCGCGCTCTTTCGCGATAATCCGATCTCCCTAAGGAGATTCTCCATTTTTACAACTTCGTTTGAGCTCGCGGCGGACTCCGTTGCCGACGGGCATTCGAAATATTCGTGGAATCTCGTATTTACCCTCGCGGCCCGTGGAAAACCCGGGCGGAAAAGACGCTCGGCAACGGGGGGGTCGAGAAACGGAGGGTGAGAAAGGACTCCTCCCTGTGTCGAGCAACCACGGGTGACCACTCGGCAGCTCGGCAGAGATCGTGGTTCAGTTTTTTATTTAAAAGCAATGGAAATGGACGGTGATTTTTCATTATGTCGGTTTTGGTCGGTTTATCTAAACATACGGAGACACGGGAAATAACATTGAATATAGGGGAAAGTATTTTGATAACAGACTACATTATACGATGTATTGAGATTGCATTACACGATAGCATTATATGATACCAGGAATATTTCTTCCCCGTCGTTGAGTTTTTTTCGAATATCAAATCCCGGAATTTAAAATGTAACATCCTGTACGCCGCGTATAAACGTTCGCGCGGTACAAGGTTCAGAGACATAATCCATACAATAAATATAGAACCGTCGCAATCAGTTTACGCGCGGGGATCTCCCGTGTAATAGACAAGGATGGAATTATCCCTTTTCGCTGATATAGTATTACACTGCACGTACTTTCTTCTCTTGACTTCGAAGAGAAACATCGGCTTTTCAGCTCGTGCAATCGCCGCGTTTCTCGCGGGAAACGAGAAAATAATACTGCGAGGCTCGACATTTTCCGTCTCTGAGGGAGGGAAAGAGAGAGAGAGAGAGAGAAATAGCAGTTACAATTGTTTCATTACGTTCCTCTTGGCCATGTTGTTGGAGAATGGTAACCCTGACGCGTACAAGCCCGCCGGCTGTTCGCCGCGGCGATCCGGCTGAAAAATATCGTAGCCGCGCAGCCGTTTTGGATTGTTTTGCGTTTCTGGTGCGCGCGGATTCGTCGGCGGGTTCAGATCCTCAGATTAAAATCTGGAAACTTTCCGACCGAGCGAGTATATCGCCCATCACCCGCAGGCGGCTGGACCCCCCCCTTTCTATATCCGTCCACTGTTTCAGGCTGCACGTTCCCGGAGGAATGGTACGGTCGGTGGTTCCAGTCCGGGCTCGTAGACTTGGTGACCGTCAACGGTTCCGAAATCACCAGCAAGGGCGTCTGCATGGAGAAAAACGGCGACAAGTTCCTCGTTCACGACACGTGAGTGTGCCATTCTCGTTTGAATTGCAAGTGTGCGGAGTTCGGGCCGGCCGATATGAAACGACAGTATAGTATTCCATCCTTTTATACCTTCCGTTTATACCCGTTCTCT
>NW_020228092.1:0-9589 GCF_003070985.1 Temnothorax curvispinosus
TCATAATTTATATCTGACATACTTATATTGACATTTTATTCGTTCTAACGTGGCGTTCGCATGATGTGGTTTGGGCGCAACGCATGATTTGCGACGCATGAGTTATTGTTGCGTAATTATGTATAATCTCACTTGAGAAGAATCCAATCGGGGTCGAAACGTTGTGAGACGAATAAATAGAAATTGGCCAGTTGGGTCGCTTAATCTCGGTTATTTATATGTAATACATTCAAATTATCTTTTTATAGTAATAAAATTATTGAAAGATACATTGTAGAAAATTATTTGTTTGTATGCCTTGTTACACATAAAATACTTTATACTTATGGCATACTGACAAACTTAAATTATAGGCAATACGCCGGACACACCAAGGATGCTGTTGGAAATTATGTTCATCTCCGATTGTTGTTTCTCACATAATTTGGTGCTTATTATCGATGCAACTAAACCCTTTTCAATTTCTGCACTTTTCATTACGCTATCTATTGTATTTTATATTTTCTCATGTTATTGTGTCGTTATTTCATACATTTTTAATGTGTTTTGCATCTTATATTAAGTCTATTGCAATTTTAAGAAATAGTTTATAAAATATTATACTTATATTCTTTTAAATTCAGTTTCACGCACAAAATATATATCTTGCAAAATATTACTTACTCTAATAAATATACTTGGAATAATATGGGAGACCGGGGCAAAGTCACTATTTTTTCGGTGCCGATTTTTAATAACAAAACAAATAATTTTAGTAAAATGTGGTATACCGTTGTAAAGAGTGAACCCTTGGCTACAAAATTTATACGGACATTTTTGGACGTTGCTTTGTTCGACTGGTATAGAGTGAAAACGAAAAAGGTGTAAAAATTGAAATGTCAAAATTGCCGGGGCGGAGTCGTCACTCCATTCTCGGACTGGATTTTAAATAAAAATACATAATTCTGATCATGAAAAATAACAAGATACATTTTATTAATTATTTTTTAATAGAAAGATGGAAACATTAATTAAAAACACGAATGGCGGAAAATATAATTACAAGAAAAGCGCACACACTTATGTGCCCTACGCTCGCACAAAATGCACTGTTTCTCGTCAGCTCTATTCTGTCATCTCTGAGCACACACAGCACGTATTATCCAAGTCCTCGCCGGAATCCGACCACTGCTGCTTCTTTAACTTTGATTTTCGCCCGAAGCCTGGCATGATATGGCTTGGTGACGACTTCGCCCCAGACACAGATTTTAAGTTTGATCGCTCATGAAATATTAGAAATCAACAAAAATAAAAAAATTTACTGGATTTATGTTTAGCATGCATTACGCTTCAGAATCACTTATCTCGAGATTCGGAGAGAAAATAATATTTAAAATATTTAAAATTTTCGACGTGCAAAACATTTTACTTTTGACCTCCAAAAACACGTTTGTCTTAATGAAAATCACAATATGGCATATAATCTCATTAAACTCCGTTGGTTACATGGGCACCATAAGTAGTGTTTACAATATTAATGGCAAGTTCATACAACATACAGATTTCGAGATATTTGTAGTAACGACTCCGCCCCGGTCTCTCCTACTTTGATTTCACTCCTTTTTCATGCTATTATATTTATTTCTTTTGTGTTTTTAAAAAATAATATTATTTGCTCTAATAAATATACTTGGAATAATACTTTGATTTTACTTCTTTTTTATGCCATCATATTTATTTTTTTGTTTTTTAAATAAATATTTTTTTTATTTGTTTAATATTATTTATAAAATTATTTTGTCTAAAAATACTTGGCGTTTTTTTTACATTTTTAATGTCTTCTTTTAGGTGGTTAACTTTTACATTTGCAATTTTGTAAAATTGAATGCTTCTACAAGATGCCATTAAATTTTTTAAAATAATTTTTTCTGTTTTTTTCTTACAACAATCGGTTTCTTTCATTATACTACATTATACTACGTATAAAAGTATTAAGGTAAGGTCATTAAAAAAAGAATAATTAATTAAAAAATTAAAAGATTATACAAAATTAAAAAAAAGATTAAAATACTTAGCGCTGCTAAACTGACCAATAGCGTTGATTTCATTTTATCACCTTTGAATAAAAATGTTCAGAACCACTTTTCCGTTACGTCATTATTTTAAAATTATACTTTAAAGTAAAGCTGGATTTAGCCCTAAAATGGCTCAAAGTGGCCAACCTTCAAAGGAGAGAGTGCAAAAAAGACCAATTTCTGCCTTTAAAGGTGTAAGCGAAAAGGATAGTTTTTTTTTTTTTTTATAGATTTTGACTTTCTGAATACGAAAATGTTATCAAGAAGTTTGTGATGTATCGGAAATACACCTTGAAAATCGAGCAAGAACATGATGCATAGAAGTTCGGTTGATGTACGGATGTATCACAAAACGTATCTCTGTGAGTTTTGGGAGGCGAGGAAAGAAGGAATTTTAAGTGTGTGTAAAGGAAGATGTAATCATATAGCTACTAATACAATTGAGAAGAATTTAAAAATTTTCAGACAAGTGCTTCTTCTGCTTAAGCAATATCATTTTGAGATCAATTTTAGTAAATGTCAATTTTTAAGAAAAAGAATTGAATTTTTAGGATATATAATATTTGCAAATGGCATAACTGTTAGCACTAGGCATAATTCAAAATTTTCCAATTTCTAAATAGGTGTTGGAAGTCCAGCGATTTTTGGGTTTGACTAATTACTTAAGAAAATTTATTCCTAATTACGCAGTAAAAGCGAAACCTTTAACCGATCTCTTACGTAAATCCATCAAATTCGATTTCAATGAAAATTGTATAGGTACAAGCTTTCGAAATTTTAAAACGCGATTTAATTTCTTATTCTGTGTTACGACTTTTCAGTCCTAAAGCTGAAATAGTGGTGCATACCGATGAGCTCAATAGCTATAGCTGCAATTTTATTACAAACACAGGTACAAACATAATGGTATTTTTGCTCCAGTTTCATATTATAGCCAAGCAACGAACGAGGTCGAAGCTAAGTATCATAGCTTTGAACTTGAAATGTTGGCTATCGTCAAAGCTTTGAAAAGGTTCCATATTTACCTTTACGGATTAGAATTTACGGTAGTAATGGATTGTCAAGCCTTAGCTTAGCTATGGATAAAGCACATCTAAACTTCAGAATCGCTCGTTGGACTCTTCGCCTTCAAAATTATAAATTTAAGATAATTTATCGTGCTGGCGGAAAAATGGTTGATGTTGCGGCCCCAATTAATTATTAAGATGTAACGATCCGCCCCAAAACGCATCGTTCCCGGCGAACATCAGCCGGATGCCGCCCGGTCGACTATCCGCCGGTGTGTCCTTTATTAATTGTAATCTCTCACGTATAAGTCCGCGAAAGGACTTACCGCGGCAACCGACTCGGAGCGCCGAGCGGTGCCAAAACCGGCCGAAGACCGCCGAACGCAATCGCGGCGTCGGGACGCCGTAATTCCCTACCGTTCCGCCGCTCCATCCCGGCGCTCGCGATTGCCGTCGCTCATACTCCCGCCACTTTCAAAACACAGCCGCGGGTATATAAACGCCCGATTGTTACTAACAATCAGATTCCGCCGTGAGCCAGCAACCGATCCGACCGAAGACCGATTCTCCGCTGCTCACGGATCCCGAAATCCTGACACCAAATTCAACCAGGAGGTAAGAGAGTCTCTCTCTGGCTCCGCCAAGTGACGCATCTGGGCGGTTGATTTGACCCCATCCGACAAAATCTCGATCCGTATACGATACCGGAGTGAACCAGGGTAAGGGAGCTACTCTCTAACTCGCCAAGGATCTTGGCCACCCGGTACCGCGTCCCGCCTGACGCATCGATGCGCCAGGGTATAAAGAGTTCCTCTTTATATCCGCTAAAGATCTTAGCCGCACGATACCGTTTCCACACGCGCTCCTCACCGCGTACGATCACCGCCGCGTCCAGATCTGTGCTCCCGCGCCGGGATTCGTCCTCGAATCCGCACGCCGTATTCTGCAAGCCCGCGCGCCCGCCAATCCGCGTTCTCGAGTACACGTACTTCGTTCCGCGTAGCCCATCGCTGGTCGTAATCCCGCTTCGCTGTACATACCGCTTCTACGATATTCGCGCTTTCGCTCTCCACGATCTTACTGTACGGTATCCGCGTATTCCATAATACATATATCTCCGCTTCGATATTCGCGTTTACGATCCCCGCGATCTCGCTGTACGACATCCGCGTATCTCACTGTACATATTCCGCTGTAATATTTGCCCCTGCGCTCTCCGCGATCAAACTTATGTATTCTCAATCATTAGAATAAACCTTGTTAACTTTTGTTTTAACCGAGTCTTGTGTTTTCCTCCGCGCCTACTCCAAACCCTGACCAGCCGCGAGCTAGATCCGCGCTTCGGAAATTAGGTTGTTTTAAAGAAATATTCATCATCCACATCATAACGTTTTGACAGACGTTTTGTGACCTATAAGTTTAGTCAGTCTCCCTCCTATCCAGAGCACGTTTCACCGAATTGCGCCATCGATCGCGATTTGTTGCAAGATGAACAATCTCTCCCAGGCCTGCACCCAAAAGCTCCTTGGTCACATCTATCCATTGTTTGGAGGAGCATTCTCTTCATCGTTGTCCGTCGGGTTTCTCCTGCACGATGAGTTTTTCCACATTCTCCTCCCGGCGGTTGACATGTCCGAAGAATGAAAGGATACGACCATAGACGACGCTAGAGAGTCGTCTTGGCGGGTGCATCTCCTCGAGGACTAAAGCATTAGTTCGGTGAGCCGTCCAAGGAATTTGCAGCATGCGCCTCCATACCCACATCTCAAAGACGTCAACCCGCCGCCTATCCGCCTCCCGCACGGTCCACGTTTCCGATGCGTAGAGAAAAACGGGGAAAACCAACGCGTTGACAAGCCTAGTTTTCGTTCTCTTTGTGATATTCTTGTCACACCAGATCGTATTAAGCTGCGCCACTGCCGCTCTAGCTAGTAGGATTCTTCTTCGTATTTCTGGTTTACAGCTGCCGTTGTTGTTAATTAGTATTGAGGCAGATAGTTTATCGCGTCTATAGTAGGGATAAGAGCCGCGAGGGAAGGGGTGCGCCACCGTCCGGGTAGCATTAGCGACAAGCTAGCGGTCGAGCGCGTGATCGTTCGGGTGTCTTCGGAGGAACTCGGGTCTTTAGCGAAGGCGCCGGGAAGCCTGCGTGCTTCCGTCTCTTAGCCGTCGACTCGAGAGAGTGATAGTCGCGTTAATTCTCAGTGCTATTTTTGCAATAAAGAAAGTTTGTCAAAAGTACGCGTCATTAATTCCAGCTCTCCGATCCCTTTCTCTCAACCAAAATCCTTAACAGGTTATGGGCCCAGGCTACGTAACTGCGGTCTAAAATTGTGAGAAGGGAGAGAGCTCGTAAACGCGCGAGAAGACACGCGGTGTCGGCCATATTATACCGTTCGGTCGAAAACGTGCGTGGAGTGAATCGACGCGAGTGACTTGCATCGAACAATGTCTCAAGACATCTCCGCACGAAACGTCAAGAAATTTGACGGGACAAACTTCCAGGGATGGAGGTTTCAGATCAACACTCTATTTATGGCACACGAAATAGACGATGTTGTTGACGGCACGCGGACTTTACCGGAGGATCGAACGACGGCCATTGCGAAAACGTGGATTCGTGACAATGCAAAGGCGATGTTCCTGATTTCTACAGCACTGGAACCAGCTCAGCTCGAGCCGTTGCTAGTGTGCGAAACAGCTAAGGAGATGTGGGACAGCCTGTGTCGTATCCACGAGCAAAAATCGGCATCGAATAAATTGCTACTGCTACAAAAATTTCACGAGTACCGCATGGGACCGAGTGATTCGGTTGTGCAGCATATCTCGAAGATTCGAAATCTGGCCGCTCAGATTGAAGACGTAGGTGAAAATGTCTCGGAGCTGACTGTGATAGCAAAAATCCTTGGCAGTTTATCATCGAAATACAGTACTCTTCAGACGGCTTGGGATAGTGTCGATCCGGCCCGTCAGACTATCCAGCACCTGGAAGAAAGGTTGATTCGCGAAGAAGCTAGAGTGCGTGCTAGTGAGGACGGTGCAAGTGCATTCGCAGCAGCGAAGAACGATAAAAAGTCGCGCGGAAAGAAAAAGACAAAAGGAAAAAAGGCCAACAAGAACGTTGAGTGCTACAGATGCAACGAGATGGGGCATTACGCTCACGAGTGTCCGTCCAAAAAAGGCGGGAAAAGTGCGGACAGTGAACAGTCACGTGACTGCGCGTTCGTGGTCGAGAAGGCGCGAAGCTCGCGTTGTGAACCGAGTGTGTCGGAAGAGCCAAGCGGGAGACAGCTGCGACAGCTTCTCGCGGTCAGACAAGGTGAGACCTGGCTTACCGACAGTAGTGCGTCGCGTCATATGACATACCGACGCGAATGGCTCACAGACTATCGTCCGATTCGTAATGGTGGAACAGTTGCGCTCGGTGACGGCGATGAGTGTAGTATAGCAGGAGAGGGAGTTGTTCACGCACAGAGGCTCGTCGACGGGCTGTGGCGCGAAGCTTGAATTGAGAATGTGCTATATGTTCCGGGGCTAAGGAAAAACTTATTTTTTGTCGGTGCCTGTACTAACAAAGGATATGAAGTGACCTTTAAAAACAATCTCGTAAAGATAGTGCGCGATAATGAAGTAATGGCGACTGGTGTGAAACAAGATAACGATATCTATCGCATGTTGCTTCGTGTCGTAAAAACTCGCGAAGAGGAGGCAAACGTAGCAGCGTACAATCTACGAGTGTGGCACGAAAGATTTGGCCATGTAAACAAGCGTGCGATACGTGAAATGGCGGAAAAAAGACTTGTGCGTGGAGTGACAATAAACGACAAAAACGACTTTGTATGTGAATTGTGTCAGCTCGGAAAAGCACATCGACAACCGTTTAGCAAGCACGAAAAAGTATCGTCGAAACCAGGCGAAGTTTTTCATACTGATGTCTGTGGGCCGATGTCCGTCGAGACACCAGGAGGTGCAAGATTTTTCCTGACTTTCAAAGACGACGCGACGGGGTACCGTCACGTGTTTTTCTTGAGACACAAGTCTGATGTTTTTGAGCGATTCAAAATATTCGAAAAGTTGGTGTCCAACAAGTTTGGTCGCAATATGAAAGTCCTGCGATCGGACAACGGGAGAGAATTCTGCAATAAGCTCATGGACGAATATCTTGAGGCTCGTGGCATTAAGAAGGAGAATACTGCGCCATATACCCCGCAGCAAAATGGCCGAGCAGAGAGGGATAACCGAACCATTGTCGAGAGCGCGCGTACAATGATACACGCAAAGAGCTTACCATTAACCTTGTGGGCTGAAGCGGTCAACACTGCTGTGTACGTGCTAAATCGAACTGTATCATCAGGTGGTGAGTCTACGCCTTACGAGAAGTGGGTTGGAAAGAAACCAACGATGAGTCATCTGAGGATATTCGGCTCCGTGGCATACGTTCACACTCCTAAAGAATTTACAAAGAAATTCGACTTACGCGGTAAGAAGATGCTGTTAGTCGGTTACGAGAACGACTCTACCAATTATCGAGTCTATGATCCGGCAACAAAAAAAGTGAGTGTAACAAGAGATGCAACCTTCAACGAGCGAATCGGTAAGGTAGAGAACGTCGAGGAAGATGAGGCAGACTGGCTAGTGCTAGAACCGGTGAAAGAAGAAGCTCCAGAACGCGACGTCGAGGAGGCAGCTCAGCAGCGCGATGCTGAACCAGAAGGAAGAGGAAATGCAGTACGAGAGGTTGGCAAAAATGATCGTAAAGATCAGATTGAAAAGGAAGGAAGGCAGCCCATGATCGTCGAGACTCCGCAACGGGCCCTGAGGGATCGGGAGTTACTTCGTCCACCGACAAGGTACAAATATGAAGCCGACCTTGCCGAGTACATTACGCCAAAGTCGTACGAAGAAGCAACTCATAGCACTGACGCCGCGCAGTGGGTGCGTGCTATACAAGAGGAGTTGAAAGCGCACGAGACTAACAACACTTGGTCTATCGTGCCCCGAACACCTGGAATAAAAACGATCGATTCCAAGTGGGTGTTCAAGCTCAAAGATGATTCAACGGAAGTTGGAAAACAACGATTCAAGGCAAGATTGGTCGCCCGAGGGTTCCTGCAGAAAGAAGGAGTGGACTACACAGAGACGTTTGCACCGGTCGTGCGATACGACTCACTTCGTGTACTGCTGGCAGCTGTGGCCGAGAAGGACCTCGAGCTGCTGCAGTTTGATGTCCAGACAGCTTTCCTATATGGCGAATTGAAGGAGGACATCTATATGGAAGTTCCCGAAGGACTGAAGATCAATGGTGATCCGAAGCAAGTGGTGTGCAAATTAAATAAATCTTTGTACGGCCTCAAACAAGCACCTCGGTGCTGGAACGAGAAGTTCCTTGAGTTCTTGAGCCGTTTTGATTTAAAGTGCAGTGAGGCGGACCAATGCATCTTCATAGGACAAATTAACGGTGAAACGGTTTTTATAGCGCTATTTGTAGACGACGGACTCGTCGCAGCAAAATCTAAGTCAACGTTAAAGTTTATATCGAGTCAATTACGGGAAGTATTTGCAATAAAAATTGGTGATTCAAACTCCTTTGTTGGAGTACAGATAGAACGTGGTAGGGAGAGAAAAACTCTCACGATTCATCAAAGCTCGTATGTAGAAAGAATTTTACAAAAATTCGGAATGTGTGATGCGAAACCGATAAGCATGCCAGCTGATCCGCACGTGATTCTGAATCCGGTCGAAGAGAACGACGTGTTGTCAAGTATCGTACCTTGTAGAGAGGCGGTCGGGTCCTTGGTTTTCCTAGCAGCAGTATCTCGCCCCGATATAGCATTCGCGGTAAATTTGGTGAGCAAATTTCTAAACAATCATAGTGTCGAGCATTGGCGAGCAGTTAAGCGCATTTATGCGTATCTTAAAGGAACAAAAGATTTCGGTATAGAGTATAAAAGCGGCGGTAGCGAGCTGGTAGGCTTTTCGGACGCGGATTACGCAAACGACATAAAGACGCGCAGGTCAACAACGGGTTATATATTTTTTATGTCAAACGGACCAGTGTCGTGGTCAACTCAAAGACAAAAACTAGTCGTGCTTAGCACAACCGAATCAGAATATGTGGCGGCTGCGACAGCCACTAAAGAGGCTATTTGGTTAAGAAAACTAGTCGGCGATCTCGGGTATTCTCGCGATCGCAAATTAAAACTGTATGTAGACAATCAAAGTGCGATACGCTTAGTGAAAAACCCAGTTTTTCATAAGCGTACTAAACACATAGACGTACGCTATCACTACATACGCGAAAAGTTCGAAAGCCACGAGATAGTGGTAACGTATGACCCATCGGAGTTACAGCGTGCCGACATCCTAACAAAAGCACTGCCAAAAGAGAGATTCAGGAAGCTATGCAATTTAATTAACGTAGCTTCAATATACGAACGACGCTCAAACGGCGGTAGTATTGAGGCAGATAGTTTATCGCGTCTATAGTAGGGATAAGAGCCGCGAGGGAAGGGGTGCGCCACCGTCCGG
>NW_020228093.1:0-1223 GCF_003070985.1 Temnothorax curvispinosus
AACGTTTATTTAATATTTGTTTTACATTAGTAAGTTATTTGCAATAAAAAGTTTAAAAAACATTTATTTAACATTTATTCGGCACTAATTTAATATTTATTTTATATTAATTATTCATTTGCAATAATGATTTAAAAAAACATTTATTTAATATTTATTCGACATTAATTTAATATTTATGTTACATTAATTATTTATTTGCAATAATAATTTAAAAAAACGTTTATTTAACATTTATTCGACATTAATTTAATATTTATGTTACATTAATTATTTATTTGCAATAATGATTAAAAAAAAACGTTTATTCAACATTTATTCGATATTAATTTAATATTTATGTTACATTAATTATTTATTTGCAATAATGGTTTTAAAAAATGTTTATTTAACATTTATTCGATATTAATTTAATATTTATTTTACATTACTTATTCATTTGCAATAATAATTTAAAAAAACATTTGTATAATATTCATTCGACATTAATTTAATATTTATTTTACATTACTTATTTATTTGCAATAATAATTTGAAAAAAACATTTATTTAATATTTATTCAACATTAATTTAATAACTATTTTACATTACTCATTTATTTGCAATAATGATTTGAATAAAACATTAATTTAATATTTATTCGACATTATTTTAATTCTACGAGTGGGTGTCAGCCACCCAGACAAAAATTCAGGCCCGATATTTTTAAGATAAGTTTTAATAATCAGTGTCCCTCCACTTAGGATCCCTATGTTTGAGTCCTTCTCTCGAAGATGCGTATGGAAAGGCTTTAACCCAATCAGCAAAAAAATGTTTTTGAAACTATTTTTAAAAACATTTGAAAAACATTTTTGAAAACATTTTTAAAAATGTTACAAATTATGGGTTAACACACCTTTTTTTATTTGAAAAATATTTATTTTAACATTAAAAAAAACATTTTTTTAATGTTTAAAAACGTTTATTTTAACGTTTAAGAAAGTGTTTTTTTAATGTTAAAAAACGTTTATTTTAACGTTTAAAAGGACATTTTTTAAATGTTTAAAAAAGTTTATTTTAAGGTTTGAGAAAGTGTTTTTTTTTTATATTACAAAAACATCTATTTTGACGTATTCTAAAAAGTTTTTTTAACGTTTGAAAAACGTTAATTTAAGATTTGAATACTTAAATATTTCTTTCACAATAGAAAAGTTTTTTTAATATTTGAAAAACAACATCTTAA
>NW_020228094.1:0-1780 GCF_003070985.1 Temnothorax curvispinosus
CCTCTTAGATATTTCAGGCTTAGCATAGGCGGGCGGTCGCTGATGGCCCTCGTCGACTCGGGGTCGAATCGCACCCTCGTCGGTCGCGAGGGAATGCGGATCGCGGAAAGCCTGGGCGTGCCCGTTACACGCGACGACGGAGCGCGCATCCGGATGGCGAACAAGGGAACGACCGCGATACAGGGCGACCTTGCCATATCGGTGAAATTGAGGGACCGGGTTTGCGACGTGACCGCGGGAATACTGCCGGACCTGGCGGTACCGTGTATAGTGGGGACGGACTTTTTGACCAGATTTGGTATCGTTTTGGATTTCGCCGAGGCCAAGTGGCATTTCGCGGACGACCCGGGTAATCGTTACTGTTTCGACCAAAAAAAGGCTCGGAAGAGGGCTCCTAAGGCTCCCCCGGTTTGCGGGTTAGCGCAGTTGACGGCGGATCAACGGGGTAAATTATATTCCTTCCTGCGAACGGTACCGACCCCCTCAGAAGATCCGGGCATCACAAACTTAACCGAACATAAAATCGACGTGGGGGGGCACGCGCCCATAAAACAGCGGTGTTATCTGGTATCACCTAAAGTCCAGGAGGCCATTCGCGTGGAGGTCGTTAAAATGTTAAAGGCCGGTATTATAGAACCGTCGTCAAGCCAATGGTCGAGCCCCATAGTCATGGTTAAAAAGCTGAACGGAAAATACCGGTTCTGCATAGATTTTCGCGGGGTAAATAACATCTCCAAAAAGGATGCATACCCGATACCGAACATGGAGGGTATTACAAACAAGCCGCGAAAGGCAAAGTACATATCGACCATTGACTTGAGTCAGGCGTATTTTCAGGTACCCCTGGCGGAGAATTGCCGCGAGATTACCGCCTTTAGCGTCCCCGGGATGGGACTTTTCCATTTTTGCCGAATGCCGTATGGACTGCACAACGCCCCGGCTACCTTCCAGAGATTACTGGATTCGTTAATAGGCCCGGAGATGGAGCCGTTCGCATTTAACTATTTGGATGATATCATCATCGCGACGGAGACGTTCGAGGAGCACATGAAGTGGCTCAAGCGCGTGTTAGATAAAATAGCGGCGGCGGGCCTAACGATAAACCTTGAGAAATGCGAATTCTGCAAATCGCAGGTTCGGTACCTGGGTTTCATCGTTAGGGAAGGGGGCTTGGCGACAGACCTAGATAAAGTACAACCGATTCTAAAATACCAGGCTCCGCGGAATTTGAGACAATTACGTCGTTTTCTCGGGATGTCATCGTGGTACCGAAAATTCATACCGCAATTTGCCACGGCCTTGCTGTACGGCCAGTGGCCAATCCTTTGTCCGTATGTAATTATGTATGTACTCCCCAAAAGTGAGCACAGTAAAAGGTAAAACAAAGAACGGCTTCCGCTTATGTTGCGTACACCCTACCTACCAGGAGAAAAGAGTTTGTTTCGCGAACGGAAACGCCGTCCGGGGGTAGCAATCCGGGTAGGGGTCGGGGGCCGTTGGTTCGGTATCGGTACCGGGGGCACGAAGTGTTGCGGGCAGGGGCGGGTCACGAGAGTCTTGCGAGAGTATGGGCAAATTTCGTTCTTGTTGTGTTTGGCATGGTGGCACTGATCGGTGCCGGAGTGGTGGTCGCGGCTGTCGGGGCCGCAGTCCCCTCGGCTCTCGTCTGGGAAGGGGGAGTTGTGACGTGACATTTGTCACGTCCGCCGCCCAGGCGATAGCTCGGCCGAGGGGAAGGTCAGGGATGGCGCCTCGACTCGGGTCGAGGAAGGGCTACCCG
>NW_020228095.1:0-1056 GCF_003070985.1 Temnothorax curvispinosus
GGGGGGCGACCAGAACTCCCGCGAGAACTGCCGATTTCCGAAAAAAATATTACCCCTCGGGACTTAGAAAATTTTTGAGGTGTGGCACTTCGAAGGGCTGTAACTTTTGAAATATTGGTCGGAACGATTCGGGCCCTAATAGTTTTCGATAGAACTCCTCGGTAGGCGACTAGAACTCCCGCCAGAACTCCGGTAAAATAATTTTTTAATTTTAAAGGTAGCACTTTGGAGAGCTGTAACTTTTGAAATATTTGTAACAATGCACCCCGTGCGCTAAGCATCATTCCCGGCAAACGACCGCCGGATGCCGCCCGACCGACGACCAGTCGGGCGAAGACCAGGGCGCGGTGCGCCCACATTTTTAAACGAATTCAAAACGCACCGTGTGCGCGGGCCAAGCGCGGCACCGGTGCCTCCCGACGAGCGACGACGGGAGCCGAGCCGCCCCGAGGACGAGCGCGGCGCCGCGCCGCCCCACCACAGCGCGACGATCGGCGCTCCTAGCGAACCCGCCGCGCCGGGCGGGTATATAAACCGCCGTTCCGGCGAGAAAAAGACACTTCGTCTAAAGATCCGCTTTTCCAAGACGAAACCTAGTCCCGACTCCTAGGGAACACGCCAACGAGGTCCGGTGCTTCGAGCCTCGACTGAGAGCTCTCAGGTGTTCCCGCACTCCCTCCGAACTCACCCGAAGGCACGGTTACGCGGGGTCGAGCGCGCTCGGCCTCGTAACGAGGGCTCTCGCTGCCGCCGCCCCGGGGCTCCGGAAATCTTCCACCTTACGATTACGCGTCCCGCACGCATATTACCGCGGCATCCGCCTATGTACTGTAATCCGTTATTATAGGCCGCGTCCGTTATATTGATACCGCGTCCGCTACTAAATACCGCGCCGTTATCGAGTGCACATGCACTGCCTGTAATATACCGCGTCCGCTTATGTACTGTAATACGTCTATGTAATATACCGAGTCCGTCGAGTAACGATACCGCGTTCGTTATCAAGTGTACCCGCACTACTTCTCCGTTGTATATACCGCGTTCTGTCCGTCCCTG
>NW_020228096.1:0-1026 GCF_003070985.1 Temnothorax curvispinosus
TTCGAGTAAATTTCGTACAAATTTACTCCAAGTAATTTAGAGAGAAAAAGCGAACAAATAGAACATTTAATATTTTTACAATAATAATATAGATATACAAAGCTCAGACAGTGTCACAGGTAAAGATCAGGACCCCGTGGTTCGTCACTCCCACAGTATTTAACGACTCCAAACCCTCTCTACCTGTGTGTATATGTGAATGTGACTAGTCTTAGAGACATCAGGGAGGTTTCGTACCTAGTTAAGACTTAATATAACATACAAAATACCGGAAAATTTCTGTTTTTATTGACAAAATATTTGACATAATTAATCTAAAATGGATGACGTTTCTTGTTCGATATGTTGATCGCGAAACTTTAGATATTCGGTCACAATTAATAAAGTTAATTGATATTGATGCAAAAGATTGTAGTGCAGAAAAGTTATTCAATGCATTTCAAACTGAAATGCATCAACTTCAGATTCCATTTTTAAATATTATTGCTCTGTCATGCGACAATGCGTCTGTTATGACAGGAAAATATTTATCTTTCAAAACAAAACTTGAATCAAAACGCAAAAAATTATTAACATTTTCATGTCCTTGCCGTTGTTCTGCATTAGCTGCGCATGATGCGTGCTCTAAAATGCCTGATATGTGCGAAGAATTTCTGAGAGAAATTGCAAGTTATATTAACAGTAGTCCAAAGCGTTCAGCTATTTTCAATGAATTTTGCGAATGTTTTCAAGATACAAATTATAAAATTTTGAAGTTACGCGAAACTCGCTGACTTTCGCGTTATTCATGTATTGACAGAGTTCTTGAGTTGTGGGATATACTAAGAAATTTCCTTACTGAAATGGTCGTGGTTGAAAAAGCAAAGGGGTCTGGGAAATATTTATTGTCTTTGATGCAAAATGTAGATTTAAAACATCATATAATTGATATAGTGAAATAGAGGTATTATATAAATATGAATTAGGTCAGTCTTAATATAGTCAGTTCTCATTTTTAAGATAATCCAAAGTACAGCTTTCAGACAT
>NW_020228097.1:0-2349 GCF_003070985.1 Temnothorax curvispinosus
ATTCTCAATTCTCAATTCTCTATTCTCTATTCTCAATTCTTAATTCTGAATATAAATATTTATTATTTATTTTAAAAATATCAGTATCCGTTCTTCTAGCCCGATTTTCTTTTCCCTCTATCCTTTATATAATAAAAATCTAACTACGGCAAATAAATATTCCACCTTCTCCTAGTAAGAATCAATTCATGACTAATTATTATTTTACAAAGAACCTTAAGAATCTAAAAAATCTTAAATAATTTAATCTGTACAGTAAGATGATGCATAAATTAAACAACTCTGTAATTCTAAATTCTCCATTCTCAATTATCAATTATCAATTATCAATTCTCAATTTTTAATTCTCAATTCTCAATTCTCAATTCTCAATTCTCAATTCTCAATTCTCAATTCTCAATTCTCAATTATAGGAGTCTGGTTGGAGACACGATGGGTGACGGACGTGCCTCATGTGTGCTCTGTACTTGTGATATATTTGATTTCTTAAACAGTACTTTCTGCGAGAAATTCTGCTACACGGTTGTTCCTGCTACAATTCTACACTACGTCATGTAGTTTTCGCACTACTTGCAACGTTACTTTGGAAGATGTTAACAACTTTTATCTTTAACGTGAACGGCCGATGGCACGTGGCAGCCGCGTGCAGATAATAAACTATTCTGCAAGACTTTGTGGCGACTGTGGGCTACTATCTCTGTTTGAGGAACTTGCGATTGAGTGAGTGATGGTGGAGTCGCCCTGGTGAGTCGTGGAGTCTCCTTGTGATGGTCTTTTGTGCCGCCTTTTTCACTGTAAAATCATCGAATTTCCGAGGGCCGTTGTACGGCCATATTGAAACTGTCGACGTGATCACGTGTACGAATGTGGCGGGTCGTGTTTAGGCTCAGACTATCTCTGCCGTAATGGATGACTCGTCACAATCTACGAAATGCGATTTCTGGAGAGTACTAAATATCTACATATTTATTGGCCTCGCATACGGATGCGGTGGATTAACGGCCACGTGTCTTGCCTGTATTTGCCGTAATGGCTGACTCTAATGGTCGGTTTCTTTCGCGATGGTGTGCGATTTTTGTGGGGGCGCCTCGAAATTGCACGTTTAATTTCGTGTATGATCGCGGTGATTTCCATGGCCGCGCGCTCTCGCTTATGTTGCCGAAATGGCTGAACGTTGTCAACATGAAATATACGTTTTTAATATGGAGGGCATCACGCACACATCGGTTCCGCACGCGTTCCGTGGACAGATTAATGGTCAATTTTATACACATCGTAAACAGTTTCGGCAGGCTTCATACATGTTGAAGTGCTAAGGTTCTGTCGTGTCTATCGCCGCACACGCATGGGGACCGGTCTCGTCGTACCGATACCCTAGTGCGAGAGGTGTCTGTCGTGGGAGTGTCCCTCGTGCGCGTAAGACCCGGATACATGCAAGTGATGTGCAATCCTCATGCGTATAATATAACTTAAGTTAGTTGTTAATTTCGATTGGAATACCGATTGCTTGCGTGCGGATAGCATTGTCTCTTCTGCGATTGCGTAGTGTGTATATCTTATTATTAATATCCCGCTATTCGCAACATTAGCTTCGCGGAGTACGGTACTGCAAGTTAATCAGCACCTTGACTATGCGTTTATCTCCTCTCTCCGGATCGTATTTACATAAATGTTTATATGGACATGTTTCTTTGTGCATGAGTGACTGTTGGTGGACTGTGACCCGTTCCTTTTTGTTTCTAAAACAATACATGTTGCAACAAACGAAAAATTAACTTTGTTATTTATGACCTATATAATTGCCTACCCCTTTACTATAGGTATTTGCCTGCTGCTTACACAGGAGTCTCTATTTGGAGGTTAATTTATTGCCTACATTGGTTAACATCCCTCCGCGTACTAAATACCTGGATAAATATAAACAGCTGAAATATGTGCAGGTGAAGTCTTTTTGTGAACAAATCTGCAAATATTATTACCCAAGGTTAATATAATTAACTATTGAAATTCGCGTATAATTAATTACTCTCGCTGTTAAGTTGCAATAATATCTGATTGATAAAGTTATTAAATGTCAGGTTTTGAAATGATGGCCTGCAATGTTGGCCTGATATTTCTTTGTAAATATACGGATAAATTACAATTAAATATTGAATTTCGCGCAAAACAAACTAATCTTTGTCAGTTAACTCGCAATAGATATTATTCGAAAGTCCAACACTACTAAAAAAGTGTGTTCTTATGGATTAGGTTTTGCAATGTAGGCTTAAAACTGTAGCCACCTTTCATCTTGCAAATGTACGGATAAATTATGATTATTTACTGAAAGTTGGGTAAACTAAACCTTTC
>NW_020228098.1:0-2729 GCF_003070985.1 Temnothorax curvispinosus
CGGTCCTTTTCACTTTTCTTCGTAGGAATTGCCGCTTATCGGTGTTTCGCGGCGCCATTCGGCTATGGCGTCGCGCGTTACAAAGGCGAGCGCCGATGACAGGCTGCTAGATTTTATAAACACTAGACGGCATAAGCGCGGCAACGCGACTCAATTTCTATGGGTATCGACGAACGTCGATGACAGAATTTATAAACGAATATCATCTCGCACTGAGGATGGCCGAGCATCGATGGTCGCGCGACGTAGGTACTCGACCAAAATTTTATGCGACTTAACCGTCGCGGTCTCTCCTCTTTATTTTTCTGTATAGGAGAACTATCTAAGAGAAAGGGAATAGATAATTATTTAATATTTATTTATTTATTTTAAGAAAATTTCTAAAAAAACTCCGAGATATACGGGGTAAAAAAAGGGAAATAATAAAACGCCGGAAAAAAGTTAGGTATAGGGAAGGACATGCACGCAAAAGAAAAATACATCGTTCGTTTTAGGGTGTAAGAAAAGCCTGTTTATTTAACTCTTCTTTTACATAATATATCTTACGTGCTAAAAACTAAAGCTGCGAGCTCACAATCGATGATCTGATTCGTATTGAACGCATCTCTAGCGTATATTACATTCGACGCTTCTTTGGGATCCTTTGCAGTGGACGCGATATCGGAGAACTGCGCAAACTTTGCATCGACCGTCGCAAGTATTCTGATCAAATGATTGAATCTCGCATCGATGCACCGATCGAGATCGAACATACGATGCAACGTCGATTCGGTCATTCTCAAGCATACGTTTGCAGATTCGAGACGTATGAGTTTGATGTTATTAACCGTACAAACTCTCACCGTTAGCGGTCCAACGTTTATAAAACTATGGATATCTTTGAAGTCATTGCGAAAGAAATTCTGAATATTTTGCCGTTGCTCGTATAGCGCCTTCCACGTTTCGAGAGACAACAGCAGTTCCTTTCCTCGGCGAGGATCTCCAATGGCGATCTCCACGTAGCTCGGTGGACCCACGTTGATACCAATTTCGAGGAATTTGTATTCCGTAGCTGTCAGCGCGTATCGTCTGCTGAGTATACGAACCGCGCGACGATCCAACGAAATGCTGTAGAAAAAAATAATGAGATTACTTTCAAAATAATACAATTCGCAAAAAAGATATAAAAAAATATAAAGCTCTATAAATTATACAAAACTTACTTGTTTTCACACGTTGGAGTTTCAACATCGGGAATCGGCACGTAATAATTCATACGTCTGCTGCCGCTGTTGCCGCCGTTGCTTCCTCCAACGGAATACATTTTTTCTCTCGGTTATGAGAAGCGGACCGTTCGCACAAGCAGCCGATACGAGACTAGTCGTATAAAATTAATCGAGTATACGCGACAGCACCCACTATAACCCTTCCAAAACTATGATGAAGGAGGGGGAAATTAATGTTTCTGTAACGTGCAATCAGCGCTCTGAATTTTAGGAGAGGGGACTAAGGTAGGATGTTTTTTCTTTATTAAGACGTATACCCCCCCTCCCCCTCTTCCCTCCGCATGACATCAACCGCAAAACATGTTCAGACATGTTCGTCTAAAACTGATACCCCATTCCCCCTCCTCGAAGCTCTCGAGTTAGAATTCGTCACGTATACCTACTTATTCTTTAATTTTGTACACTATTGATTAAAGGGAAAAGAAATAAAACATTGAAAAATTTACACATACGTATAAAATTTATTTTTAAAAAGATGACAATTCTCTCTGGCGTCGCGACCACCAGTTAAATATTTTTAATACATTTTGCAATGCGCAATTTTTAATGTGTTTTCCACATCGCACAGTATTGGTAACATCTAGATTATTTAAAGATTCGATATCTTCGTAATCCGCATCCAGAGTCTCGATGTTTAGGTTTTTTCTCGCTTTACTCTCAAGCAGATCTACCAGCCATTCTCGTTTCTGACATCCCTTGACGTACACGAGAGTCGGCATCTCGTCGTCGTCGTCGTCGTTGTCCTCTTCCTCACCGAGCACCGCTGATGTAATTAAACGCTTCACCTTGCTGTACGACACGTTTCCGTCTTCCCATCGTAATCCATGGTGATTGCGAATCAACCAGGAAGCGCACGATTTGTCGGATTTTGTGAGGAGATTCCACGGCATGGGGCATGTAAAGATGTAATGCGCCAGAACGACCCCGTTTCTCAGCACCGCCACCTCCTTCACGACAAACTTCATCCCGACGACGAAACCTTGCAGGTCGACGAACGTTGGTGCAAACATGAAGAAATATCTCTCTTTCTTCGATGCGTGAATCGAGAGGAATGACGCGCGTTTCGCGACACTCTGATTTTTATATCCTGCTCCCCTCTTTTTCCCCTCTCATAAATTTGTATCGGGAGTTAAAGAGAGAAAAAATTTTCGTCGACGTTGCCGCGAACACTCAGACTATTTTGCGCACTACGTTGGTCAACGGATTGTACTCGATCACGCGATCGTGTATGATGAGACAGTACGCAGAGGTATTCGGCGGTACGTTCTCCATGCAATCGAATTCTAGTCTGACATCCACGGTGGCGTTTTTGACGGATTCGTTTTGTCGAGAGCAATCAATGATCACGAACGGGCCGTTACGTAGAAAAGTTGAAACGGTGAGACTCGGCTCGAGATATTCGTATCCGTAATAGCCCTTGCAGAAACGCGCGTACATATCGTACAGAATCGCCCATCTGTGTTT
>NW_020228099.1:0-22277 GCF_003070985.1 Temnothorax curvispinosus
TTCCTAACTTGTTTCAAGGTGAAATTAATGCATTTTGACGTACCAAGATATCTGAGGAATCCACAAAGTCAAACGGATTGTACATTCCGTCGCATCGGTGGAACCACAGAATCGATTTATCAATTTGATCGTAACACAAGTAGTTTAATGCCATACACCAAAGATGAACTTATTGAGAATAAGCTTCATAGGCTTTGTTATGCCTCTAATCTTAGGTAAGAAATAATTAATTTAATTATTAGTTTTTATTTTTCATCATACATTCTTTGCATAAAGGGAATCTAATAATTATTAAATATTACAGATATTAGCAGTTGCTAGATATCTGAATATATTGATCTCCGATAAAGCTAAACTGTAAAGTTTGCATAAACGTTCTCAACTTCAAACTGCTTTTAGGATTAACGCAAAGTGTATTATCTGTAATTTTTAGTTAATATCGCAAACAGCGAAGAAGTGGAAGTATTTACAATACAAACAGTATCTGAGGATGCTATCAATGAAGAAGAAAGTAAGCAGGTTCATACAGATGAAACGAATGAGTCGGCGAACGTAAATGCCGATGTTCCAGTAAATGTCACGGTCTCAACCAATACTACTAAAGTTAATTGCTCGTCGGAGAAGATCTACGGTCCTGTTGAGGTCTTACAAATTTATAAAATAGTACAATATATTGAACAAGATAATATAGCTTTCTTATAAATCTGTCATTGTTATAGATTGTCAATGCGACTAGACTCATGGAGCTATTGATCTTGGATCCTGGCCCCTCAAATCGTTCCAGAAACGACAAAGACGGTAAACAGTTACCAGGAACGTGCGTTCTAGTGTTATTCTATGCCCGATGGTGCGTATTCAGCAGCCAAGCTGCGCCGCATTTTAACGCTATACCTCGCTCGTTTCCCCACGTTAAAGCCGTAGCCATCGACGCTATAAAACACCAAAGGTAAGTGTTACAAAATTCGGACGTATGGAAAGAAAATTTGTCACTTTTCTTTTTTTCTTGTCCTTTGGTATTCAAAATTGATTCTACACTGAGAAGAAAATATTTTATTCCAAAAAAATATTTATTAGGTATCTCCCAATAGCATTATTTACTTACTTTTTACACATATTTATTTAGAATTAGATATTTTTATTTAATTGAAATAAAAATATCTAATTCTAAATAATCATGTGTAAAAAATAAGTAAATATGCTATTAGGAGCCACCTAATAAATATCTTTTTTGGATTTTTTCTCAGCGTAAGAAAATACATCGCTTTCAGCTTCAATGCTCAATACGGAATAGTTGGGGTGCCGACGCTGATGCTGGTTCACAACGGCAAGCCTGTCGCCAAATTCAACGACACGACCTATACCCTGGAGTCGTTCGCCAAGTTCGTGTCTCATCTGACGAACCTGCAGCCGAACGGCTCGCTGTACGTTACGTCGGCGGACTTTACGGGGCCGGTTTCGAGCACGCCCTCCAACGAGACGGACTATTGTCTGGTGCTGTCGTGGGTCTTCATAGTTGCCTGCGCGCTGTACTTCACATCGCGTAGCAGATGGTGGCAACAGTTCGTTGAGCTTATTCAGAATACCTGGCTCGAGAGTAACGAAGAGCACGAGCATGCTGATTGAGAAAGGCAGACTAATTGCTGAATTATTTATTCATTTTGTAAACTTGTAAATAGGAAGAAGGAAAATAAATATATACATATATAAAGGATAAGGGAAATTCCAAGAATTCGTTTAAATTTAAGTTACTTTAATTACTGCCAAATTTATTGCTTGCTTTATTTATTGCTAAAAGACTAACTGTAAGTTTAATGATTACTCGAAATCGGAATTAGTGCTCATGAGTGAAAAATATCAACATTGACCCGATTGACCGACACTGATGAGTTTCATATATTCTAATTTTCTTCCTTTATTTGTATACACGTTTAAGCTAAAGTGTAAGTTTAATGTTAATAAAATTGTTTGGTCATTGTACATACAGATCAGTTTATATTTAAAATTTATTAATTGGTTGTTTCCGTAAATATAAACTGTGCTCGACTTTCATTACCTAATTTCTTATTTAAATTATATATCTTATACAACTTAGTTTTTAATTTTAGTTTGCGATTATAATCTCTTCATTTCATTGAAGAAAATTGACAGAATGACGACCATTTAAAATGAGCGTCGTCTGGCGCTATGATATTTATGTACTTTATGTACTTTATTTTTCTTTCTTCCTTTTCTCTCCAACGTCTAATTACATATCCACTTCGTTTCAAGTGCAGAAGGTGCAGGTGCAGCTACGAAGAGGGCGCGATGAACGCGCTAACTTGACGTGCGGCGGGTCCGACGTTGTAATGGCCGACTTCGAGATTCACTTATTAAATTCCCAACTTCACGATTGTTGTGTGCGGCATTTGTTTGCGCTGAAGTTCGTCTCCAATGGATTTGTTGTCGCGGTGACCAGGCCGCCGCGAGTGCTGTGGACCGCTGCGCGGGGAGGAGGACAGGACGGCTCGGTTCGGCACGTACGGAATTTTGCCGGATATTCGACAGGCGAGATGAGAGATTTCCGCAGATACGTTCCCGCAAACGCATCCGTCCGACGTCCCGCGCTAGGTTAAACCGCACTTGACCGGAGAGCGTGGATCGCAGACCGAGGGCGCGCAGCGCGGTGCCGATCGTCCGATCCCGGGGAGAGTCCGACGGTTGAATTATGGGCTCGATCAACCTCATCTGCCCTATGTGCTGCGGCGAGACCTTCAACAATCCTCAGTCCCTCAAGTACCACTTGTTAAGCCTGACGGACAATCTTTATTGCCCCGGCTGTTCCCAGCGTTCCGACTCCGTGACAGCGCTCATTCAGCACCTGGACATGTGCGAGCACGATCTCAGGTACAAGATGAAGCCTGAGATTCTGGCGGACAAGCTCAGGAAGGGCGGAAAGGAGCCCGAGATCAAAATGGATCTGCTAATGGTACGACAAAAGGGGAACGTGAATAGCTTTGTTGGCGATTTACATAGGGCTTTTTATCACAAGCTTCTCAAACATTTGTCTCATGTTATTTTAAACGTTGATTATGATAGAAAATGTTCGTGACAATTTTTAAAGATGTAATTGTCGCACGAACCTTTAAACTGCTTGGAAGTCTTGGAAATCTTGAAATAACAAAACCTGCAAACATGAATTTCAATTGAATTATACAGAAAATTTCGATTTCAATTTAATGCATGATACAGTTTCACAAAAGGAGCAAAAGCATATTTTGTGGCTGGAGCAAATTGTTTTGTCTACTTGCTAACTTATATCGCTAGATAATATTGTACATTAATATGTGCATGTGGATTAATTCATTACTTTTAAATATTCAATGATTCAAAGCTCAATGTATATAAAAAGAGTTTCAAACTGTTTGGTTTTTCCATCAAAGATAATTGCAACTGTTGATTTTAGGATGTCAAGGCGCAGCAGATTAATCGGGGCTTCCTCGCGACGATGGGCAGCAACGGAGTTATCATAATGGGCGATCCGCAGACGATACAATTGGATGAGAATGGTTCGTAGAATTGCTGTTTATCTTATACGTAGGATGTCTGTGGGTTTGACTGTCGTTTCTAACGAAAAATATCAGGAGAGATTAAAGTCGTAGAAAAGATGGACACGGAAGGAACGCAACCAGATGAAAATTCTCTGGATTTCAAGATGTCCGAAGGATTCGCCGGCGACGGTGGCGGAGCGCAGAGAAGATTGCAGTCGTCGCAAGGATTGATGACTATCCCCATATCGAATGCAGACCGCAAGACGGCGTCAATGGAGAAGAATGTGATCGCCGTGTTACCGGACAGTTCCGAGCTCCTGGATGGCGAGGCTGCTGCCCTGATCGATGTGGATCGTTTAAACGAGACAGGGGAGATCGACGAGGCTGGTTTTCTGCGTGTCAAGCGAGAGCTGTGCGAGGTATATCGAAAACCGGATTATATTTGTATCTTACATGTATTTGGCGAATATTATCACGAAATTATTTCTTTAAATTGATAGTAATTTGATTGTTTTTGTTTTTTACAACAATTACAACTTTGTTTCTTGCTTCTGCTGCTACAGCTCGAGTCTGACGCTGTATATAGTTGCACCAGTTGCGAAATGAGCTTCAACTCCGTCCTGGAGCATATCAAGCAGTTCCACGATGGCCAGGAGGTTTTGCTAGAGATGGCGGAGCAGTTGAATGATCTGGCGACGACAAGTCCGGTATCCGTGTTGTCCGAGGGCTCGGAAAATGTGGCGAACGCACGGCAGCGGCAGACGATGAACACGTTGCGCACGGAGGAATGTGTGGATAGCGAGGGTAGGCTCTACACCAGAAAAGTCGTGCAAATTGAGAAATTCTGGGACCGTACTCCGATTCAGGTGACAACGTCACAATCAGCGAAGGCTCCGATGATCGAGAAGTTCTTTTCGAATGTGGAAGGTGTTAAGGTGTGATTTAAAGGCGCGCTTTTCAGCGGAAGAAAAATCTCGCGCGATACGCATTTCGTCACACGTAAGAGTTCATGTTCTCTCTAACGCATATATATATAATATCGCAGGTACGAGAGAAACGCCTGGCGACCGCGTCGATGCGAATGTACAAATGCAATCAGTGCCTGCAGCAGTTCTCCAAGTTGGGAAATTTTCGCGTGCACGCCTGTCTCCGTGGCAATAATCGTTGCGAGCAATGCGATCAGAGCTTCGCGACCCCTAGAGCCTTGCAACTTCACGCGAAGGTGCACGACGGCGAAGCCGATCCGAACCGGAAGACATTCCTCTGTACTACATGCGGTACCGAATTCTGCTCCCACAAAAGCTTACGACTGCATTCGAGGATGCACGCGCCAGTGAGAGCCAGACATGTCGATGCACCCGAGGGCACCCCTAACGCGACTTTCACGTGCCCCGAATGCGGTAATAAATCTATTTTTTATTTTACCCTTCGAATTAGATATTAACATAGTTCGCACTATAAGAATGACGACGTATATCGTTAAATTTTATCACTGAACCGATAATCAAATGTATAACAAAATATGGAGGAGTCGTGAGAAATCCGAACACTTGTGTGTCTCTGCTATTTTAAACAGTAGGAAAAATTGAAACTATAAGGCTCTACAAGGCTACAATAATACGCTAATTACTATTATTATTATTTGAATATATAATGGTAATTTTTTTAGGTAGATATGTGGGAAATCATGAGAATGTGTTTAATGATCTTTTAAATCACACAAAATTTTATTTTCAAGCAACGATATGAGAATAATTGATAACGCGCTTTTGATGTTAAATTACATATTAAGCTAAATAATTTTACCTCTTGTTTTCTTAACATGTCGATTAATGTTCTGCAGGTAAAACGCTATCCGAATCGTACAAAGACGCGCACATGACGCTTCACACGGGCGACTCAGTGACGTGCACTGTGTGCAACCGAAAGTTCGATTCCGCGGATAGCCTGACGATGCACGCGGCGGTGCACGTCGAACTGGCACCTCCGCAGTCGCCTATTATGCAGACTTTGATTTCGACGTCTTCCGAGGCAACGACGACACCAGCAACGATAACACCGGCTTCGACGGTAACGTCAACAACGACGGTGACGACGGCGACAACGACAGTGACAACAATGGATCCAGGGGACAGCCAGAAACCCTATCAGTGCCAGCATTGTGGACGCAGGTTTACCAGACCGCACGAGAAAGTCAAGCATGAACGAATTCACACCGGGGAGAAGCCGCATGCCTGTGAGGTAGGCGGACAATTGTATAGTCAGGTTTTGTTAAGTGATCACATAGACACGTGGCTGAAAGTTTTTTTAACATTAGGACTATTAACGATTAACTTCTATTACAGTGTATATATTATATATCTTTGACAAAAGAGATAAAGGAAAAAGTAAATCAGTTTAATTGTTTATATATTGCAACAAGAGTCACAGGAAATCTCAGAAGATGCACCGTTATAAACTCGAGTAATTAAAAAAGAAATTATAAATCAGTTGTTTGATTGCTTTGGTAGTTCTAGTGCTAATACGTTGTATCTTCTTTCGTTGCGTCGCATTACTAATGTCAAAGTGCTGCGGTCTTATGTGGATTCTGACTTTCTCATTTGCTCCATTAATATTTTTATCTATGTTTATCGGCAGGTTTGCGGCAAGACCTTTCGCGTGTCCTACTGCCTGACCCTTCACATGCGCACGCACACGGGCGTACGGCCCTACGGCTGTCAGCATTGTGGCAAACGCTTCAAGGCGTCCTCCGTCTACAATCATCACTTGCTGACGCACGGCGATGAGCGCGCCTACACGTGTCCGTACTGTCCGAAGACGTTCAAGACACGGGTGCAGCTGGCCGGTCACAAGAACAGCCACACGAAGCCGTTTCGGTGCACTGAGTGCTCACGGCCATTCGCGTCGCTCTACGCTGTTCGCGCGCACATCCAGACCCACAAGAAGGACAATAATCTCAAGTTCAGCTGCTACGTGTGCGGCGCGTCGTATGGCCGGGCGTTCGCCCTCAAGGACCACCTGAAGCAGCACGGTCAGGACGTGCTGGCGCTACCGGAGCCAGCGCGGGAGGAAGAGGTACACGAAAACTTTCTCCTCGGCGAGGAGGAAGCTGAGGAAGACGAGTTCGTGGCCCCGCCACCTCCACCACCGCCGCCGTCTCCACCGCGCTCCTTCGGCGTGGACGACACCAACTGAGGTCAATTGTTGCAATTCGATTCTAGTCATAGAATCGTAGCGCGTCCCGCAAGCTTGCCGAAAGCTTGTCGTAAGCCTACGGAGCGTTCGTGAAGACTGGAGTATTGTTACAAGTTCCGCGAGTTGTTGCGTGAATCGAATAGAGCGGATTTTTTTACCAAACCCAGTCGCCATCGATTGGGACCTAGTTGTATGTAAGCGTTGTTGACTCGTTAACAAAGTTTATTGTCTGTTCGTATTTCCCGTACTGTGTTCGCCGTTTTTCCATCATGAATTCGTGAGCCTGATCGAAAGATTCACTGCTGGGAGCAACTAATCCGCGAATACAAGTGTTGCATTACCTCAATCGATTCGAACTGGACATAATTACGCAACGAAGAATTAGCCGGGTGCTTAATTGGTCTTCTTTAAAAAAAAAAAAGAAGCAGAATTTGAATATATCGTGATGAATTTTTTTGACAGGCTAATAGCGTACATTATATAAATTGTAAATGTATTGACCAATTATTATTGAATTACACACAAGTTTTCAAGTAATACAAATATAATATATTTTGTAATATTTATAATAATAATTATGTAAATAAAAATTAGGGCATTATAATTGTATAAAAATTAGCATATTACGCATTGCATTGCGTATTTATGTCCGACTAGAGTTGTCGAAATACACAAGGCAAACGAAGCTCACGAATCGCTCATTGATGGAAGTCGTTGCGATTAGTTGAATTTGAATATAGCTAAGTTTTTAAGTACGCGCTTTTAATTTATTTGAAATTTCTTGGTAACGAGAAATGGGCTGTCGTACGTGACATATACACATCACAACGGACAAATTTGTTCTAGTTTCAATTTCATGGTTATTTAATTTATTACGTATACAACGATAACATTATTTATCATTGTGTACAATCGCATTATTAGTTGTATTAATTAAAGTTACTCGAAAGAGATTAAATTCCATACGCGTGCAATTGAATTTTGTTTGGACGAAGATTGATCCGGAGTTATTTTTAATTAAATGTGATCGTTTAGTTTTAACGATTAATGTTTCTTATTATGACACTGTTGTTACATGCTGTTGTTGTTTGGAAAGTATTTTTATGACAAATTAAATTTTTACCCAGAAAATTTGTTAAATTAATTCGTCGTGAGTTGTATTATTTCCATTTTTTTTTTAACCATTAGATTGTCTATATCTAAGAAATAGGAAGGAACTTTAACAGAAAGCCGCAACATTGCTTGCATCTTCACACATATTTTCACATAACAGGATCATTTTATTGGCTGTTTCTGTTATCACTCTCGATATAAAAGGAATCTAAATTTACTCTCTAAGTTGATTAAATTCTCTTTTAACCATTCAATCTTTTTCTGTCTTTTATTTTAAGTTTGTGTCATCTCTTTCGACTTTTCAGATTGTACATGAATTATTATGAATCTCATTTCAAAAGCAATTTTGAGAGAGCAATATGAAAGAGATTATATATAAATTGGAGTAATCCTCTTTAATTTTCTTCTTTTATCTCGTTTTCGTTTTATAAACATTAAAAATTGGAAAGAGTATACGCAAGTATAATTATAAGATAAAAATCACAAGTTACTAAATTGAAATTTGTTAATTCCTTTTTATTTGTTTCTAATTTATAGGAATAGTTTCTTGCATAATATACCCATATAGCTATATAGTTACTCCATTTTTTATTGTAAAAATTAGATATCGAGGAAAAAGAAAAGTCAGTAAAAATAAATTGAGAGAAAGAGAGAACAATGTGGATGTGTAAACAAGATTGAAGGAGATAAACAACGTGATTGTTTATTCTTGTACAACGCATTTTTTGGCTGTTGCTATTGAGCGCGTTCAGCAGACCAAGCCGCTGAGTAGCAGTCGAACGTGATTGGCTCTTACTTTTAGAACCAACCAATCAACGCAGAGTGTTGACAAGACGACCTCAACAGTTGTGTGTCTGCTGAACGCGGCCATTGTTTTCAACAATTGACAGTCCTGTATCTGGAGCTTCACATGCTTCCAGTGGTTTCCACCAAATCTTGCCGGTTTTCAAATAATTCCTCGTGGGATTGTGATCGTGATCTTGAGGGTTGGAAAACGACAAAAAGAAGAAAAAGAAGAGGTAACTTAATATATCAACGTTAATAGATTTCAATGTGCAACAGTTTAGAATACTGTAAACGACAGAATTCGCTATCGTGTGCGTAATAATGTAACATAACCTCAAAGTTTCTGTAAATAACAGTACAACTTATTACCTGAAATTAGCAAAAGTACGATTGTGGTTTTAATAATTAATATTTATCAAATTGTTTATTCTGCTTGTTTATTCTGCTGTGAATAATTTGTATCATGTTTGATATTAAGATAATTAGTTAATTATTATAATTTTGTTTTTACTTGCAGTACCACTGTAAATTAATCACTCTGGAAACGATCAATCTTGGTAATAGTGATATTTATGGATAATTAAAAGCATAAGTAAAAAATGGTAAGTACCTATTATATGTATTACAATTTTATTACGTATTTTATACTAGATCTTTTACTTTGTTAATAAAAACACTTTGTTTTCTTTTAGGCACGAAATGCAGAAAAGGCTATGTAAGTGTGATTTTTATGTTTCATAAACTTATTACATATTTGCTGTGAGAAATTCTAATCTCACTATTGTTGATGTTAGTAATTAATACACATGATATTAATAATATTCTTAGGACAACGCTTGCTCGTTGGAGAGCAGCGCAAAATAACGAGGGGACAAGGAAAGAGCAAGAGCGAAGGCCGTACTTAGCTTCAGAGTGTAGAGACTTACGTAAGGCAGAGAAATGGCGAATGCAAATAATTAGGGAAATTGCGAAGAAGGTTGCCCAAATTCAAAATGCCGGGCTTGGAGAGTTCCGCATTCGTGATCTAAATGACGAGATTAATAAGCTACTTAGAGAGAAGCGACATTGGGAGGCGCAAATAAAGGAGCTTGGTGGACCTGATTATTCCAGAGTCGGGCCTCGCATGTTAGATCATGAAGGACGTGAGGTAAAGTTGTAAATAATAATATTTTTTTGTAATCTCTACAAAGTGTAAGTCTCGAAGAGATTTACCGAGTGTTCAATTAAATTACAGGTCCCTGGTAATCGAGGTTACAAATATTTCGGCGCGGCTAAGGAACTACCAGGCGTTAGAGAATTATTCGAGCAAGAACCACCGCCACCTCCTCGAAAAACTCGCGCGGAATTGATGAAGGACATCGACGCGGACTATTACGGTTACATGGACGACGACGACGGTATTTTGATACCACTGGAACAGAAAGCTGAGCAGGAAGCGAGAGAAAAGTGCATCAAGGAGTGGATATCTCGGGAGAAGGAAGGGCCGGAGGTCGAAGTTGAAACAACGTCACAAAAATTGATTCCTTCGCAACAAGACATTCAAGAGGCCTTACTCGTTAGAAAGAAGAAAGAGCTGCTGGAAAAGTACGGGCTAGACTGAAGTCTCTAGAAGATCGGCGTTGCATGTGAAATGTAGACTGAAATGTCGATATTGCGATATTAACTATTGATAAATTTATTGTTAGTTTCATTATATATTAGAATACATTTTTATAAAACGCGATGAATATAATAATTATTATTAATAAGCACGTAATAACATTGATTAAGATAATTAGTTTGTGCAGTAGACATTCAAACTTGAATGCTTATCAAGAGAAACGGGTGCCGTAGATGAAAATATAGATAAAAATCCAAGAATAGTCTGTTTATAATCTTCGCGATATCCGATACCTTTCCTCTTTCCTCATCATTTACAGAGAATAGGCAAAGTGCTTATTCTGTAATGAAATAGAATAACGGAGTAGACACGGTGTAGGTTATCGTTATTCTGTAAGAAAATCTAAATATCGCATGCTCTCTCTCGTTTTCGCAAATGCGTCGTTGGATATTTGCAAAGTGCATCGTATTCTTCAATTTGACCTTGGCTCTCTTATTCTCTTGATACGGCAAGCATCTATTAACGAATAATTCCTATCTAATCCTGCAACATGGTCATAAAACTCTAAAGTAGATTAAAGAAACAAGAAAAATAGTTTACTTCTCAATATCACACGTGAGTTTATGAAAGTTGCCGTTAATCTCGTTTTCAGAACAATTTCGCTTTTCGAAAACATCAAATACAGCGACTAACAGATATCCAATAGATTCGTTACAGCCCATTTTTGTCCGAATCGTAACTCCCGTAATCAATCTCCGAATGTTAAGTACAAAAAACGCAAAATTTCTTTAAACAGCTTTTCTTTAAACAAAAAAACCTACTTTTCGTGAAAATTTATCCTTTCAGGAAGATTGAAGATTAATATGATTTCAGTGTGGTGAAAATGTAAAACACACGTCTGGACACTTCCTACATATCCAGCGGCTTATCACGCAAATTGAAAAACGTGTGGTAAGATTAACGTTATCATTAATTACGTTACACTTGAAAGAGTAAAAGACCTAAAAGTTAAAAAACTACTCGCTAATTTAATTTAACGTATGTCACTCGGGTGCTGACTCGAATTCTTGGAATTCCCTAATTCCCAGTTCGTGTTATAGAAAACGAATGATATAATCTTCAAATTGAGAGATCAATATATCGCTACTTGGCGTTAATTGATTTAAATATTTAAATCACTTCTCTCCTCTTTAGCATCGTGCCGTTTATAAACAGACTGTACATTATACGATAATATCGCTAGGACTCAGAATTACTCTCTAACAATATCAGCTAATGATGCACGAGACAAATCGTGTTATGTGTACTTATACATATTCATATATGATATTCACATGTCATTCACACACATACGCGCATACATACATTTAACGCTAAATGGGGCTGTTTTAACTCATTCTACACTCATATATAGCTGCAGTATACTTTAAACATCTGGTTGAGGAAATTTTCCCATTTAGCCCGTTTTCTTTATGCTATAGAAAATATATGGAAAATTTTTTCAAGAAAAATAATAATACTGCTAAAAATATTAACGTCCATTTATACAGGTTGAAAGAGGGTCCAAAACTTTGGGGGTATAGTACTCGTAAAGGAGTCAAAAATGCTCAACCGGTATAGATCGAAAAATTAACTTAAATGGTTACGAAATGACAATCTACTCGATTTCTGTTGGTAATCCATGGACATGGGAATACATGTCCATGTGGGTTTCGCTCTATTAACAAAACGCAATTAAGCTTAATGTGACACAATAACGTCAATATTCTGCCTAAACTGGCAAATTGCTTTCTGAATTAATAACAAACTTTATGTGATATTATTTTAATATTTTTATACAAAATGAATAAAAAGAGAAATCAATTTTATGTAAAAAAAAGACATGTGGTTCGAGCGAGTCGTCTGTACTACCAAAAAAAAGAAATCGGTTCTATCTCTGTTATAATTAATTTTTCGAGCTATAATCATTCTTTAAATTTTCCTTAATGAGTATCATATCTTTCCAAGTTTAGGATTCTGTTTTTAATACTCTGTATAAATTATTTATGATCATATAACGAGATGTGAATACCATCCATCTCGATATTTTCTTTACATACCTTACAGTTTTGACGTTCAAAATTAAATTGATCTGCAAACAGGCAATTGAACTAATAAAAACTTTAATAAAAATATACGTATTTCTTATTTTGAATTGCTCCATAACATATCCGATCGAAATCGAAGCCATCGAAATCGAAGGCGGAGACATATGTTTTACACGTTTTAAAATCTACAAATAAAAGGTAACACATTAGAGTCTAAACCACTGCTACGTTTAGGATGCTTTAAATTCTCGGTTAAATTCAACGCACATCTAGCGCATATGTTGTACGTAAAAAGAGGAGTACGCGTTATACGATAAAAACAATTCTTCGTGTCCTAAAGGAGATTTCTGAGTCCCCGCAATTATATTTTATTCTCCTAAATGACAAAATAGTTCGAGCATGGATCAATAAATATATAATCATGATGAAAGTTTACTACTAGAGGCTTGAAAAAGTCAAGCGTTAAATGATTCACAGCATCTGTTTGTCCATTAATCAGTCGCGCTGGCTTTGTCCGCTGATCTAGGGGTCCCCTAACGATCCTTTGGTCTAAGGCTATTTTCCACGTTACACTACGCACTTCTATATTTTAATGACAGTATCAAACCGCATAAAACACTAATCACGCTTGTCAGATAATCTTGTAATCGGAGACACGCTTGTACAGTTTCCAAGACATAAGACGTAAAGAGCTAATCGAAACAAGATTTGAGTACTTACGAAGTTAATGTGTTTTAATAAACCAAATTCTATATTCGCGCGTTAATTACATCAATTGAATAATTATAAATGTAAAATGCTCGAAAAATTATATTTAGCTTACAAACGATTGGAAATTAATGTTTTTTCGTGAGTGAAGCAACTTGTTTTTCGTTTTATTCAAGTAGATGGTGCTCAAATATATCTTCAATGTAATATCTAATTGTAAGATAATTATTAAAAATATAAAAAGGATAAAGTTCAATCGTTTGCTGAAAGAAGTGCGTTTTAAAAATCTGTAAAAAAAAAGAAAGAATACAATTTGTACGGAGTTTTTTTTAATATTTTGTACATCTTTATGTTAAATCAATTTCTCTCTCGTAATCTAACTTGGGCGTAAATTTATCGCATCTTTAAATCTTTATCCTCTACTTCTGCGTGTTCCCTAATACAGCTATTGACGGTGGAACCCCTTGCTCAAAAATTCTAATATTAATGCATAAATTATGCCACATCCCTAGCATACTCGTGATCGTGTATGTTTCTATTTCAGTTATAATATATCGACTCTACAATCACATTTGTGTTTACGAAGTGCGTTTTGCGAGTCATTGTGCGTCATTGAATTGTCAAACTGTTGGTCTCGTGTTCCATATCTCGTTCCGAGAGGTCTCGTTGAACCGTCACCGCCGTCACGTCGCGGCGACAATTGGCCGGCGCCCCACGCATGTTATCAATCCATTCTCGAACCATCTCAAGACACCAACGCCCGTGTCCTAATCTTATCTTACTATTACGATTTGCTGCTCATCCATCCAAATTCTCTTTTCCCAGGCATACCTGAAGGGAACGTTAGATATCAGTTGTAAAGAGTTTAAAGTTTAAAGTTAAAGAACTGAACTGAATGAGTCATCAGTAAAAAAACCATTGCATATAAATAAGTGCGTAGATATACACATTATTTATAAGCGTCTTGACGAGTATAAATTTTGCTAAGTAATATCAGTTAGTATTAACGTCTCAATGGCCGCCAGGCCGTTTAGCTTAATATTATTATTGTTAGCAACGTTAATTTATTAACAATTTAGTAGTAATAAATTATTTCTTTAAAGAATGCCTGAAATCATTGGTGGCCAATCTTGGTGTATAGATAACATACATAATCCTAATCATAAGCTTAAGTTATTAACTATATTGGCCTAAGCTCATCATTGATATTTTTCGTTCGTTTTGGAATCGATTGTTACTTGGCAACTACGTTTCATTCACGCATGCCCAAGTTGCACAATAACACAGTTCAAGAAAAATTGACTTCGTCAAATCCAGAAATACTTAATCATTCCCATAATTTTCTTCTCTGAATTTGTCATTTTTTATCCTTTCTTGTTGAACTGCGTAATAAGGCTAATTATAAGGATCGACAAGGAGAAATTGGATGGCTATATTCAGTGTTAAATGCATGCGAGAACACGGGCCCGATATTCGCCACATTGATTCATATGAACAAACACAAGCAGATCGGATATCGAGATCGAATATACAAATATATAGTAAGATGGATTAATATCGACACAACGATGGAATAGCAGTAATGAAGAACAACGATATTGCTGACACGTACAATGTGGCTATAATGAGCAATACATTCATTTTAATATTACAGAAAATACCAATTAGAATATTAAATTCTTTGATAAAGAAAAAAATATTTTCGACAATCTGTTTCGAATTTTAACTGTAAATTTACATAGTGACATTATCAACTTTTAGTCAATTAAATAAAAGTGTAAGTTTATTTTAGGAATATTTTATCTGAAGTCTAATAGAAGAGAGAAAGAAAAACTGAAATACTTTAATCTCGAGAATTGAAAAAATTTACAAATAAATAAGAAGTTCTTAAAAATACGATCTATCAAAGACGCTTGCTATCTTGATATTGTATTAACATATTTATTAGCTATACTAGCTATAGCTATAAAATAGTCATTAAAATTGAAGGAGCAAAAATCAAGACGTGTCTCAACAATTCCGTTGTAGCTCCATCCACGCAAACGACAGACATGACCGTATAATAATAACTCATTGTGTCGATGTTATCCCATCTCAGGGTGGACACACGAATCATTTTTGCAAATTCTCAAATCTTCCAAACCAGAAACTTTTGCTTTCCAAGGAAACAATGGTGTTTCCTACATTAAAGTACTAACTTCTCAGAAATTTTCTATTAAATCTCTGAAAATTTAAGTAACTTTTTTAGGCTTTGATACAAATAAAATCGAGTGCAGACAGCTCGATTTTTTAAGAACATTTTTACTAAATCACAGGAACTTTTGGCTCTTCCTGGAATATTTTAACAATTATGGAAAAACTCTAATTTTTCTAGAGTACATTTCCCGATTCACGCGAGAAGTATCTTCCGGATTTTTAGAGTCCTTTGAAAACGATTAAGAAATCCCAGACCTTCAATATCTCGCGTAACCACCCTGCATCTTAAAATATTATGAAGTCAAGAGATGTAACCACATCTGTTTTCGAGATAACGTCGTTCGGACATTTGAACATTCTGCTTACATTTCGCAACAATCCTTCATTTAGCGTGGCGCGCGGCATAAAAAGGGTGAAAGGCACAAAGTAAAAAATAAATGATTCAGATTGGCTCAGGCACATGTCGAGTCGGAGAGCATCGTACCATGCGACAGGACAGGTACGACGATTGGGCCGGAACGTCGATAAACGCCGGAACAACGATCGCGCGACCGTCGGGACCCTCAACATCGAAGACTAGCCACACTGTGCTCCCATCAGCGTATCAAAAAGGAAATGTACTTGGTACATTTAGACAAGAGTTTGTAACTCAGAGTTTACAGTATTCCAAACAGAGCATCCCGAACAAAACAAAAGCCCTGAAAGTTTCTAAAAGACTTAATTTAAAATTCGATTGAAAGTTGGGGCATCTTTCGAGACACTTTTAGAACGCCATTTAGACATTGGTTTACTTGTTTAACAGAGATCTGAAACATTAAGATATCTTTTGAACTTTATGTTGTCGTGTAATATTTATAATTCGTTTTGTTTAACAGATATAGAAGTTAGAAAGTCTTTACGATGTTATTTGGACACTTGTATTGTTCGGGCTCTGACTTGGGATTGACAGACCGATTGGAATATTGACTTCCGTTCTTCAACCAGGCAGTACACAGTACACAGTGTCTGAGATAAGGAGAAAGAATTGAAATCTCTCTCTCGAGATAAGCCTGCCGCGAGCAATTGTTCTTCCCTAGAAACGCCCTGTTCGCATCTGTTTCCCGCGTACTCTTCGGCGAGTACCGAGTTAAATCGTTTCGCGCTTGTATAGTCGCATCAAGAATGAATCCATGAGAGGCACTCACACGAAGACACCTCAAGGACGCAGTAGCGAGTGCCAACGTTGCACTTGCATCGGTTGCCTCGCCGTTCGCATCTCGTTCCAATGCTGCAGTTCCTCAGATCCGGAGCTGTTCAGACCCAAAGAGAGCCAACCGATCATCTCCCGTCCCTTCCTGCCCATTCCGCCTCGCCGACGGTTGTACACAGACAGAAAGAGTGTCACGTCTCCCAATTGGAACAACGCGATCTATATTCAGAAACGAAAAATGCCACATATCATATTTCACATCATATTTTAAATACCCAGCGTTTCGTTAACCCTTTAACTGCGAAAAGTGTATATACATCCTACGAAAGTAATTTCACTTGCAAAAGACGTTTATACATATACGAGAATTAAGAGAATTAGACTCTGTCAGTCGCAAAATTATTCGATTTTTATCTGAAGCGCGCCGCAGCTAAAGGATTAAGAAATAAAGAAAATCAAAGATTCTACAGAAGAAATTACCTGAAATATAAAAGTCTCCTTATAGAGAGGATTCGGTTGGGCGCGTTTTAAGCCGGTCTTAGACCGGCCCATTTCGTGATTGTTGCTATCGATAAGAGCCAACTTGACGTAAGTGTCGGGAGGTTTTGTATCGTTTCCGCCTCCACCGCGGAAATGGGAACCCTTGATTATTTCAACTGATAAGCGACCCGTCGTGCCGTTGTACGCCAAACCGATTAGGATCTCAGCGACACTGCCTCCCTTCATGCTGCTGCCATAAGGTGGTACAGCTGTAGCAGCATACGACTGGACCGATTGTTGGGATCCCGTGGAATCGCTGCGAGTTAAACTGCTGGTGGTTCCCCAGTCCTGTGCCTAGAAAGTGTAACACAATTTCCATTCCACTGGCAACATTCTGGTATAGATTACATTACATCTATAGATACATTACGCGTCATTGGCTACTAAAAGATAACAGTAATAATAGCTTTGATCAGCGATGATTAAATATAGACTTTTCAAATACTTTACCGAGGAAGAAAGCGGTGGTTGAAGAGTTAACCAGAGGGTAGTTTCTAACTGAAGATTAATGTGATCGAAGGACACTCTGGCTTCACCCAACAATCTTTCCCGACGCATCATTCGGCCACCCCACAGATACACTCTGAGTCGTACACCCATTGCGTTTACATCCTCTGGATTTACACGAGGAAGCAAGAAGCTCTCTATGTATTGCGGAGATGTTCCTTGCCGGACACGGGTTTTGCGTCTTTGCTTTTTCGACGGCAGCAGGACTAACCGCACCTGGCTGCCACCAATACCAGCGGGATAATTTCGCCCTTGTAACACGTGAACCTGTAATAAGGAAAATAATATCCCGTTTATCAGTAGCCGTTTAATTAATTTAAAGCGAATATAGGAATTTATCACTTATAATACAAAATAAGATATAATATAATAATTTAATTTTGTATTTATTATTTAAGTTATTTAATTAAATAATAATTTTACGTAATAAATTAATATATATTGTACATATTAATTACAAAATATTCTTGAAAGCATTTTACCGAAATAAATATCCAAAAGTAATAAAAGAGATAATTATAAAAATAGAAAGTGATAATTAAATAATAATTATACGCACTGTCATCTCACGCATTGGGGCATCATACAGAAAAGCCACTTCCAAGCTACCGATTTCCTCGGCAGCCACTGTGCCCATCGCTGTAATGACGTCATTGGTCGTCGAGTCATTTTGGTCAACTTGTATTTCCTGTCTACTGTCCTCTCTACTGTCAAGTATAATACTAGAAGCCCCAACTTCCACTACGCACTAAAACAAACGAAACAGAATACGATTCTTTCTCGAATTCCTTGAAAATTTTTCTCAAATTAAAAAATAATTAAGAAATCACCTGTTGTTGATCTGCTGGAGAAGGTTCTTCGGTGCAGCTACTGGAGGTGGTTCCAGCATCTATAAATAATAATTAACAAATCCAACTGTACTTAATAATTATTCACGGAGTATTCTCATTTTTTTTTATGTTAACCCTCAGGGTACGGACTATAAAAAAGTTACGTTTCATACGGACATGGGTTAGCCTAACCCGGCGACTTTGATTGACTGTATATCGGGCTGTAATTTGTCAATTGAAACAATTTTTTTTTTAGATCGGAAATTTTCTCAAAAATATAATGGCGTTGATAGATTTATTACATTATTTGTTTAAACAAAGAGACATTTGAAAATTTCCATTCACTTCCTTTGAAATGGCGCTACTTTCAAAATTCGCTCGGGTTACGCTAACCCAATCCGTACTCTGAGGGTTAATATAACAATACGAGGAAGATGTGTATGTACTGACGTAAAATGGAATTTTGTGAAAGTTACGAAGTATAAAAATACTGTAGAGTACAAATAATACTTTTCTGCATGATTATTACACTAGTATGAGGAAGATCGATATAATAATATATATTATTACTATATATCATTGCTGTGTATGGATTACAAGTATATAAAATGCGATAAAAATAAAATACCTCTACATGTGCGTATATAGATATGATACCTACATATTAGACATATAAATGTATAATAATCACCTTTAAAATTCTAGTTAAATTTTAATTCTATTCTGTTGCCGTTACTTACCTACGATAGTCGTTGGTCCGTCCTCCGCTTGGATAGTCAACGTATCCGGTGGAGGATGCGAACGCGACGCGTTTAATCGTCGGAGAGCGTCTTCCTCTGAATCGGAGTTTGTTTCCGGATCCGAATAGGAGAATGCTTTCCCTAGAGCAAAATCATTATCGATTATTATGAATAATTCATACCGCGCAGAAAACCGCAAATATATATTTAAATTGCAAAAATTTGCCAATCAGAAATCTCGCGTAATGAATTATAGGTCAATCGACTCTGATTTATCTGGTATATATAGACTCATTTGGAAAAATTATGAAATTGTTATCGCAGATCGAGAGGGATGAAATTTAAAGAAACTTGAGAATTCGGAATAATAGAAAAAATTTGCAAGGAGGATAGGAGTATGGAAATCGGGATACAAACTAAAATCATATACCTATGTTTTTTGATATTTGAGATGTGGAGCTGTTGGTGGACTCACAGAGTGGCACACAGACTCCGCCGAAGAGCGCGGTAGACGAAGGCGGCGTGAAGCACCACTTCCGGGACAGATAAAGGAAGAGAGCTAACAGGAGTACTACGAAACCGGCAACGGCACCCAAAACTGCAGTCGCTTCCACAGGTACTGGAACAGTCCGAAAAATCGGATTAACGTGATATAAAATTTTAAGAAATATAATTTTTGTAAAATTTCTTCAAAAAATATGTAAAATTTCTCTAAAAAAAACGTATAACATTTTTTTTAAAGAATACGTAAAATTTCTTTCTTCTTTTAGCTCTCACTTTGTGTTTCTTATTGTCCTCATACTATCTACTTTTCTTGACATCTTTTCACGAAGTTTTCTACAAATTTGAAACAAATTTTATTAATGCTAAATGGTAAGTACTTGGTGAAAGTTTAGTGTCAGTTAATGATCGTTACGTGCTAATAAGATGAAAACTTCTGCTATCTCATTAATGCGATAAGTTTGCTCGTTTCTCTGTTCTTCCAGCGCTATCGATTTTTTCTTCCGTTCAAGTCGAAAAAACTATATGACTGCATAACGACTGTTTAATTTCTTTTCCAAAACTATATCAAAACTAATCAAATAATTATATATTACTTTTATATACCATACTTGCCTGACGTAAAGCGTTATCAGCATATGTACATTAAAATGATGGTACTTCTCACTTACTACGTTCAGTTTTGAACGTAGAATATTATCGCTTTATCCCACGCAATTAATTAACTAATGTGTAACATCAAGAATAGGAATTTGGTCTGTAGGTACGTACTGCGGGATATATACGCTTTTATATTCATTATTATATCATGAATGAGATCAGAGTAACATATCAAAAATATAATTAGTACCGAAAAAAATAAACTTTTGTTTGACCATACAGGCAGCATATAAAACTTTTAATTATTATATTGTTACATTTGTTATTTCAATTAAACAATGTTCTGCATGGCACAGTAAAAATAAATATTTTAAACAGAGAAGGGAAAAACGGACGTGAGAAATTTAACTAAAATCAACTGATAAGAGTAATTAAATAAACTAAATAATAAAAAACAGCCACGAAAAAATACAGTACATTTTTTTCACGGAGGTCTTCGTTTCTCAGAAGATCAATTGTAAAAATCGAAGAATATATATTTTCGCCCTCTCGAACTTGGGATTTTACTTAAATTATTACATTTATTATTTCAATTGAAGAACGTTCTATAAAGTTTCTATAAAGTAACAAGAAGCAAACCGAGAGAAGAATGCGGAAAAATGGGCATGATAAATTTAAATAAAACAAACTGGATAAATAACTAAGTAAACTAAAATGTAGAGAATAAGTAAAGTTTAAATAAAGCGGACACGAGAAGGCGAACTGAAAATTCTTTTCCACGAAGGTCTCCGTTTCTCAGAAAATTAATTATAAAAATCGAAGAATCAATATACATATATATTCGCCCTCTTGAACTTGAGAGATTTTTCGCCGCTATAGATATACACCGGGTTGTGTCGTGCTCCGTCATATCGAGCGCCGCGTTAACGCGGCGGCGACATATTACGCGCCGTATAATGACCTGGAATAATTTATTATCGCTCCAGTTGTGACAGACTACCTGCCATACGGAATTGCGCAGCGTTGCACACGCGTTACTCAGGTGCGACGCGGTACGTGCGATTGAAGAGAAAGAGGAAAAACTCATCTCTCGCCCGAGATCGGCGGATTCTTTAATTATTTAATTTTCCAATAGCGATTAAATTTTTTGTTTTAACGCGTAATCGCATCCTTTAGGAACCCGCGTCCCATACTACGCTGCACAGTCATTGCTTTGTATACTCTTCGGAAAATTCTGCTTGCGCAATGCGGCGATCGCGAGGATCGCGTTTCAGTCGCTCGAAGCCGATCCTATCCCCTTAAATCTTCTATAATCGTAAAAGTGGATAGAACGTGGATAGAAGGATAATTCAGGTGGAAGTTAACAAAATATCGATTCGAGGCCTGATTTCCAACGCGTCTTAAAAGGAAAACAGAGACAAAGAGAAAGAGAGAGAGAGAGAGGGGAGGAAATACCGCGCGCCGTGGAGGGGTTCTTCCAATATCCTGGATTAAACGATTTAGATTTTCGTCGTTGTTGAACGAACGCAGCGATGATATATAAATCGCGGGAAATAAAACGGCCTCGAGGCGCGGCGATGCGCGAGAGAGTCGGGGGCATCGTCGCGGGGTCAGGGTGACTCCGGGTCGGTCCGGCACTCCGCGGCCGCGGCGGCGACGGATAGTGGACTTACCCGCTAAGAAGTGGTCTGATCCAGCCAGAATCATGCTCGTCCACGGTGTCGCGTTAAAGAGCTTCCTTACGTGGCTCGGTGGCGCGGCCGGGGTTGCCTCTCGCGGAATAGCGAATGCATTATCCGCATCCGCCCTCGACAAGGTCGCCAGGCGGACGTTCCCGGTGAAAATCGCGCGGGGGGGTAAAAGCGTGGCGCCCAGCTAGCTACTCGGGCTAGCCGCTGACAATAAATACGTGGGCGGGGGTGTAACATACACACACGGCACTCTGTTGCTCGGAACGACGACGCGTCGCGACGTGCGTCGTTCGCCGTGCGCCTGCCGCGCCGAGACCCGCCGTGCGCGCCTGCGTGACGCTAGGCTGCAAGGGGCGCGAGGGCGCGAGCCACCCCCGGCCACCCCTCTCCCCCCGAGCCCCGGAAAACGTGATCGGATCGAGGGACAACTTCGATCAAATTCCAATTAGCTTGATCGCCCGCTTAAC
>NW_020228100.1:0-4843 GCF_003070985.1 Temnothorax curvispinosus
AGGTCGCACTATCCAAAATTCCCAATATTAAAAAATTTTCGAAAAATTGATGAAGTATCAGGAAAACATAACCAACGATAAGCGAAAACATTTAGCTTACATCGAAATCTTTCAAAAACTATATAATAAAGTATATTTTTCTTTAATACTTTTTGAGAACAAACCCATATCGAAAAATTAACCACGAAAACATTTAGCTTACATCGAGAGCTTTCAAAAACTATATAATAAAGTATATTTTTCTTTAATACTTTTCGAGAAAAAGAAAACGTTGCATGAAAACGTTGCATGAAAACGTTGCAAGAAAACGTTGCAGTCATACCCCCATACCCCCCGAGAAAGACGTAGTTCTACGTCAAAAAAAAAGGAAAATAAAAAATGTATATAAAGTCGGAAACCAAAAAAAAGCTTTGTTTACACTAAGTATTACATATTCTATGCTTTTTTTACCGGGTTATACTACTACTTTATATTATACTATACTTGAGTTGTGATATTACATTTTTATGAAACAATGTGATAATCTATATAAGATATTCCTATGCAATAAGATTTTTTATTTATAAGATTATCTTCGTTATAATTAGAACTTTTATTTAGTATATTATTAAAAATCAGTCAGTGTTAATATCTTTTTTTTTTATTTAAAAATTAAGTATAGTAGACTACTCATTTATTTGTTTATTTTAAAAATATTTTGTCAAATATAGAACTTAAACTGATTTTCACAAGAGACTGTTAGTTGATTGAACAACTTTAAATTAGTCTTCCAATATAAAACTTTATTTTTTTTATAAGGGTTATTGTATTTGTTTTTTTTCTTTATATAGATTTTACTTTTTGTCTACAAAAAGTCTATTACAAAATATATGATTTAAAAAAACAGTCAAAATACTGTAAACATATGTATGTATATTTCAAAATATAAAAAATATATACAATACCTTGTTATTATTTATATTGACATCATGTCGTCAACTATTGTTGAATACGCAGAGTTAGACTGGTATTAGTCGATGTTGACATATTTAAAGGCCGTACACCACTCAATCTCCTTCTCTCTATGGATCTCATTTTTTACGATAAATCGAACAGTCTAAGAACACAAGACCGCTAATCAATCCAACGTCCTTCTACGTCTCGCGCAATGTACAAATTTCGTTAATTAAATACTGACTACGTGTACAGTCAGTGATCTCTAATCTCTTTTTTTCGACCTTTTCTTATTCCATTCTCAGACAATTCCTAATTCTTAACTCCATAAGCATAATTGACATTGGCAACGTAGACTTAACTTATTTATATAAAAATCATTATTTATATTTAAAAAAAAAAAGAAAAAATAAAGTATGATTAGACGATCGTCGAGCAAACATACTTTGATCCTGCGCAACGTTATGTACCGCCGAACAAACTACAACTATAATTGGCGCGTGTCGTCAAACAAAACGTTGTGCAGGTGTTAATTTCGTGTGGGTGATTGGGCGCGATCATACTTCTTACAACTAGCTTACTTTCATTTGGTTTCTTTTGGTATTACAAATGGATTGCCCCAATTAGAACTTTTATATGATTAAAGACCAGTCAGTGTTAATATAACTTTTGTAATACCATTTGTAATACCAAAAATCTAATTGGGCATTTCACCGGGAGTTTCAGGCTTGTCTTCTACTGAACTGAGGTATCAAACACAAGAATGTTCTGACGGCGGACTCTCTGAGTTTCTAGAGGAATTGTGCAATGAAGGCGCCGAACGTTTAAGCAACCTACTCCAAGTTACGACATTTATGTTTATTTGATTTGTTCCTAGGAAATTTTTCACTTATTGGTTAAAGATCTTGCGTTGACGTTGCAATTTATCTTCGCTTTCACGATATCATTATATTTAGGAAGTTTATTTTTGCGAATAAGAGGCCTCTTGCGGTTCCAACTAGAGCGGCAGAACCATGTCATGTCGAATGTCATCAATGAATTCTTCTAAACATAAAAACTTGACCGCACAAAAAAATCTCCAATCTTTCCAATAAATGCCTATTTCAAGTTCTCTCAATTTAAATTAATCTGAAATTATTGAACTATTAATTAAAATATTAAATTACATTATTTGTAATAATTAAGTTATATCAATATTACCTTTCAAAATATTCTAAAATTACACGTTGCCGCTGATCATTAATATTTATAATATTTGCATTTTGTATTTGTTGAATAGCATTATTATATACTTGACCAGTATTTGGCCTTTGATACATTTGAGATATAATAATGTTATGTAAAACGGCTGTTGCCATAATAACAGTAAGTATTGTTTCAATTTTTTGAAAACGCATCCCATACATCAAAATAGGAAATTTTCTCTTCTATATCCCAAAAAATCTTTCAACTTTTGAACGAGTCCGAATTTGAGCCTCGTTGTAAAGATGTTCTGCTGCTGTTGTCGGATTTAATAAGGGAGTCATCATATATGGCAGATTCAGATATCCAGCATCTCCAAGAAGTACACCATCACCAAATCTGCCCATTTCAAACAAAGTTTGATTCTCGAATGATTAAAAATATTTGAGTCGTGTGTACTTTCTGGCCAACGCGCAACTATATCCAGAATTTCTAATTTTGCATTAACAACTACTTGTGTGTTTATAGAAAAATGACCTTTTTTATTACGATATAATTCGCCGTCTATTCCTCCTAGAAAACAAAAAACATTATGAAAAATAAATACATTCACATATTAAAATAAAAATGTTCTTACCACATGATTGGATTTTTATATGCGTACAATCAATGCATCCAATGACACGAATAAATTTAGCTGCTTGAAAAAATTCTTGTTTAGTTACTTTAATTTCTTCTAGTGTGGAAGAGAGTTTAATATATTCATTTCTTAATGCAGCAATAGCAGTAGATACCCGAAGAATAATTTTTTGAGCACTCATTTTGCTGATCCCAGAAAAATCAGCAATAGCCAAATAAAAAGATCCAGTTGAATAAAATCTTAGGGCAACCATCAATTGTATCAAAGGTGAAATAGCATTATTCCTGTTAATATAATAAATAATATTAAACTATTGCTAAATAAATGTGTGTATCTACACACTCACATATAAAAAATATGTTTAACATTATATCATATAAAAAGTGTAATGTAGAGTATTGTATTACACATTATTTTAAAATGTATAATAATAAGAAAAATAAGACCGTTACAATGTACAATCAATCAATATTAAATAAGCCATTTATGGTTCGAGCTTAGATCTTTGGTAACTGGAATAAATAAATATATATATATATATATATTTGATTGACTTTAAAATATATTTATAACTACGTACTAATCGGTATTATATATCTTAGGTTCAATTTTTTCTAATAACATTATTATGAAGACATGTTTCGGTAGTCTAAATCTTTTTATGAAAAGATTTTCATTAAGAATTTCAAAATAATTGATACGTGGTTTAAATATACCTAGCCTTCGTTGATTATTTCTTTGAAGATTGTAACCATCGTATTCATCGAAGTCCCAAAAATTTATTATATTGTTCACATTCTCGTAATCATTTATAATATTATTTCCATTATTTTGTCACTCTATAATTTTGAAAAGCAATACAAATATTGTAAGTAATAAAAATATTGAAAAATAACTCGTAAATTCATGTAATCTCTTGCTTCTTACATTTTACTAACTCTACACACAACGTTTTCTTTGCCGTGAATTATAGGTTATGAACTTGAGGTTGACTGACGACTTGAGACAACTTTTGAATTCTTGCTGTTGGCAATTCTGGTGACGAAATTAATCGGAGAATCACGTTAATCGGAGACTGTGAGACCGGCCCATATATCCAAAAGTAATATATTATGTTTTTTTTAGAGTCAGTTAAGGCACTATCAATTATTTGAGGACCATAAAAGGCTCAAAAATGGCCTAAAAATAGGGTTTCTTGCATTTTTGAGTACGGCCCACCATTCCGACAAATCTGAAAAAATTCTAATACATGTAGAACACTAAAATATACAATTTTCTACAGTAATTAGACCTGCAACTATCAAAGAAATTAGAAAAAAATTGATTCAAATATTTATTTTATTTTTTTAGGTTAGATATTCAACGCGCCTAAAGCTAAAAAAAATTGTGTGTTAAGTACTTTTCATAAGCTATATTATCAAATTTTTTCAAAATTTTTAACATGAAGAAACCGTAGAAAAAAATAATTTTCGAAAAAAGCGGTTTTTTGGTGCCACTAGGAAAAGGAGGGGAGGATGGATGGTCGTAGAAAAATCGTAGAAAATTCTTTTTTTAGTGTACTTATGCAGATCCAAAGTCATTTTTCCGTTTCATTGACAGTGGCATTTTGCCTATCTTACCGTGGGGTACCTTTTGCCACTATCCTTCAAAAAATATAAATGCACTCGAATAATATTGGATTGTGCTAAAACAGTAATAGAAAAATGCAAATGTCTCAAGTGCATAGTACTTACTTATTCTCAGTACAAGAAGAATCACACTGTTTTTGACGTTGGGATAACTCCATCTGGACTCATCACAGAGCTCAGCTACGCATTTGGATTCTTATGATGGAGTTATGGTTAATAAAGGATTTCGAATTGAAGCAGAATGCTTGCAGGTGAGTTTCTGCAATTTCGTACTATACTCACGTACTGTACTAACTCCTCAACTTACACTGTTTTTTACTTTCTTTATTCCAGCGAAATGTATGACTAATAAGACCTCCCTTTCTGCATCAAAAGCAGCAAATGAGCCAAACGGATGCTTTGGAAACAGCAGATATTGCCAAAGTCAGAGTTCATGTGGAGAGAGTTATTCAGAGGCTAC
>NW_020228101.1:0-13821 GCF_003070985.1 Temnothorax curvispinosus
CGATAGCCCTCCACCGGATTGCGAGACCGGGGGAAAAAGCGTCGCAGGTTATAAATAGGTTATGTTATAATAGTGTCAGAGGTATCATACATAGTTTGATACGTATCCTACGTATCCTACGTATAATACGTATTATACGTATTATACGTACGAAACTTCTGGAATGCGTATGAAACCCAACCCTGTTGCAACATTATTATTAATAATACGCGGGATCGAGTCCATAACTCGCGACGCAACTATCGCGAAAATTTTCAAAGATATCGGCCAACAGCAAGACATCGGTTTTGAGATATAAATCGCTGTAGTCACCGAGCGTTCAAATGGAGAACCGTTGCCAGACGTTGACGGCGTGCGCGTAATCGCTCACGGATACGGTGTCACCTGTCAATGAACTGTAAAACGAGTCGCGCGGTGGTAAACACAAGTCCTCCAACTTTTCGACGCAGTCAATGTATTCATATAAAAATACGCCTTTTCGTGTCAGCAAATCAAAATTTTCTGCAAATATTTTACAAAATTCGCGTTGCAATATTCGTAGTTTATCCTTGTTGAGATAAGATGCCAATTTGTCGAGACTAGCGGTGAGAAACTTGTACGAATCAATAAATCGTAATTTGACGCAAGTTTTCTTATCTTTATCTTCGGTGCTTTGAACATTTTTTGTAAACATAATATATTTTTCTTTTGTGATTGCGAGTAAATCTATATGTCCTTCGTACGCTGTTGCTATTTCCGTTATAATAAAATGTGCATCGTATCCCGATAAATTATGAAACACTATGGGAATGGGAATGCAATGCGAATTTTTATAATTTAAGTTACAATTAGAATGCGCGGGACCTCTGTATCGACCGGTCAGGTGACAATGGTCGCGTACACGCACGTCGTCTGGCTCGAACGGTTCTTCGCACACGTGACAGTGCGTTGCGCTGTTAAACTTATCCCACTCGTCTCGCGTGAAATCTGCCATGGGTATATTAGTAGACAATATAGTTTTTACGTCGTGAGCTAAACGTCTTAGCTCTTCGGCGAACCACGCGACGCAATCCTTATCGCGACGAAACCGATACATTGATAACGACTCATCGTACGAGCAACGCACGTAGTACCCTATGTTAAACACGCGATGATGTTGATATGTGTACCTGGACGTTTCCGGATCCGCTTCCATTTTTTCCAGGGTACATTCCAGGTCGGCGTATACGACAAACGGAACTCGTTCCTTCCTGCTGTGATTTTTAAAGGCCAACCACTTGTCGTTATCGCTCGGTAACTTGATCGCGCAGTCATTCATCTCCTGACAGTTGACGGTGTGGGAGCTGAAGTAGTGCAAACATCTGCAAAAATAAACGCAAATATTATAAATTTTTTATACACAAAATATTCTATATATTATTAAAAGAACTATAGGTACTTACCGATCGCAAAAGTATTTCCTGTGCTCTTTTTTACTGATTTGCGAGCTCACGAGGCGGGATAGGTTCTTGATCCACGCAAAATGTCCCACGTTGTCGTCATGCACGTACAGCAGATTTACGTGTCTGCCCATCTTTCGGTCAGCAACCCGTAATGGTAGGATTGCAAGTTTCTTGTTTTTTTTCTCGATGCCGTACACGTTGATAAAAATGTTGTGATTTTCAAATTTTTTAATTTGATCCAACGTCATTGGAAACTCAATGTCCGTAAGATTTAGCACCGACGTGTAATGAGGGTACGACGATTCCCGATATGTGTTCCTCAACTGGATACAAAGCAGCCGTCACTGACCATGCAAAACATGCATTGTCCATTGATCGCACGTTTATCACCGCCTTCTTCTTTTTAATTTCTTGCGGTATTTCCACAAAACACCCCGCGTGCAATGGATTGTATTTGTTCACATTTACCATTAAATTGAGTATACGCGACAACGCTCATCCGCTATCACGTTCCTGGAATTCCTCCAGCTTTGCTAAGGTAGACTCGATAACGTGTCGCTTGTACCACTCACACAGATCAGACTCACGAAAGGCTTCATAGTTTCTCGTTGCGATACTTTTATTCGCGCGTTTGTCACCCGTAACAAATTCACCATTAAACACTGTGTTAATTTTTACATTGTCATGTCGTTGCATGACGTTCCGCACATGACTGAGTACAATTTCTCCTGCATTTTTGAGAAATTGACGAGGGTCGATGTGCTTAGAATTTATTACCGCACCGGTCAGTATACGACTTTCAAAAGCCGGATCTATCTCGCGCCATCTGAGTCCTGTCTCACTCGCACTGTATCCCGCACCCACATGCACGAAACGTTGACGTACCGAATTTTTCAGACCTTCGAGTCGCGCGATACAAGCGACCAACGACTGTTTGAGACCGATCGATGACTGATCAATTGATAATCGTGACCGTTTAATTCGGCTTTGTTTTTTCAACGATTCAATAAACTCGTCACATCGTTGCTCCCACGCGGCAAAATCTTCCCTCGAATTTAAAAAGGTGGATTGCTCCAACAACTCTTGCTCCATGTTATTGCACGATCCTCTTTCTGACACCATTTGTTACACTCACGACTTCCAATTCTCGACTACTGAGCGTATCCCCAGATTCGTCATTTTATGTTCTATTAATGATGCATCTCGTTTGCTTTTCTATCATATCTAATTTCATCGTGTTCTCAGCAGCCGTACATCGACGCTATTTACAAAATTTGCAGTTTTGCACGTGTTCGATGAAATCATCGCGAGACACGTATGTACTTGAAAATGATATCGCGCCATTGACTTTTGGTAGTTTTATCTGTATCAATGCAGCAGCCGTACATCGGCGCTATTTGCAAAATTTGCAGTTTTGCACGTGTTCGATGAAATCATTGCAAGACACGTCGCGACATGTTCTTGAAAACAATAACACGCCATTGACTTATGCGAAATTGCAAAATTTGCAGTTTTGCACGTGTTCGATAAAATCATCGCGCAACACGTCGCGACATGTTCTTGAAAACAATAACGCTCCATTGACTTATGCGAAAGTGCAAAATTTGCAGTTTTGCACATGTTTGATGAAATCATCGCGAGACACATATGTTCTTGACAAAGATATCACATTTAACATATATGTGGATTGTGGTGGTGGTCACCATGCAGCAGCGACGCTTGGCTGAAATGCAAACTTACATTTTTAAAATCGCAGAAAAAAATATCTACGAGGATTCTAGCGCGCAGTTGAAAGTTCGATACGGTTCGAGTACGTCGCAAACAGCCTCCAGATACGATGAACAGTCACGGTGCGAACTACTACGTTCCAATTCAGGACGAAACGTGCAAGAAACAGTACAATGAGTAAGTACTGCTAATTTTCGTATATACTTGTGTAAAAAAACTTTTATAAACATAATTGTATTTTTTCAGTTTTGGTAAACCCCGCTACACGCCACGTATTTTGGGAAAGAGATTTGCCTTGACATTAACAGCATATAAATTTTTGGATGTTGGAATCAACGCGGGACCTATGTCCTCCGTGGATATACTTATTGGCGATAACCGAGACAATCGGATAATTCTGCCACATGCAACGTTGGTGACATTCATCGAAAAACGTGCAGATATACAGCGACTCGTGCAGTCATCGGCACTATCATCGCTAACGTTTCGAGACCTGCAGCTTCTTAAAATACGTGACGCAGATATTGTAAAATTGACGTCGTGCGGCACCAGCTTGTACATGAAACCGTCAACTGTACTCTTCCTGTTCGAACTAGAACATTGCGTCGAAAACGTGTATTTTCAACTATGTCAAAATGTTCACGGCGTAAATGAAAAATTCAAACAGTTTGTAACAATTTTACACCAAAATTGTATCACCAATAAATGTAACGCAGTTACAATCTTGTGTGAAGTTTATGATAAAAATTTGATTATTGATTGCGAATTGTTAGCCTACGCTTTAGATACTATTGTGTATAATGCGCTACATGATAAATAAATGCATATAATATGATTAAAAAAGTTTTAATTATTTTTCCTCGTTATTTACCGTTCATCCCATTCCCTGTCATTAAGTTGTCTTCGTTTAAGAAAAGATACGCGATCGTGAGCGAGAACGGGAGCCGGGAGCGAGAACGCGAACGAGAAAACGCGCGCGAACGGGGGGACGGGAGCGAGAGGGACCGCGCGCGAACGAGGGAGAGAGACCGCGCGAACGAAAAGACGCGCGCGAACGGGGGCCGGCGGCTGGGAGCGAGAGATTCGATTGATGTGAAGATTTGTGAGTTTTTCTTTTTTTTCCATTAAGGAAATCACGTCTTTTAGGGCTAAAATCTAGTTTATTTATATGTTTACATAATGTGGAATAAGATGGAAGAGGTAATCTTATATCTTTCTTTAAATACAAATATGCTTTTCATCCTACTGTAAGCCAAAGGACATATATCATTGTTTTATTTCATTATCATTCATGAATAAACAAGTACTCATAAACTATTCCACTTACCAGCATATCTTATTTGCGTAGCCAATTTTAAACATTCCGGAGACCATTTTGTTTATGAACCAATTAACCCTGATGCAAATTGTATAAGAATTGGCATTTCTTCCAATCTTTTCGATAGTGTTGCATATTTTTTTTTCAAGTTTTTGTATGTTTTTATGTGTGCATTTGTGTGCTTCTCAGCTTTTAATCTCAACTACCTTTCTTTTCCAAGTTTTTATTTAGGTGTATTATTTTTGTGTTGTGTATGAACTAATTCTTTCTTAAAATATTTAATTAAATTGGCTTGTCTGATTGTTCCGTTATTATTAGAATAGTATGCAGTTTGGAACGTTGTAACATTACTATTTTCCTCAGTTTGAGTGCCAGTGTCTGCGGAAACGAACACAGGCTGACGATCATCATGCTGAACATTTATATATACAAAAAAAGATAAGATTATGATTAAAATGTTTGAAATGACGTAACATAATATTTACCACTTACCATTAATAACATTTTCTTCAGATAAAATAGTTGCAATTGGTTCAGTTTTATCTCGTGAACCTTCTTCAGAAAAAATAGTTGCAGAAGATTCAGTTTCATCTCGTAAACTTTCAGTAATAATTTCCTCATTTACAAAAATAGTAGGAATAGCATTGGGTTTTAATTTGCGCCATCCATCCTGCTGCCCACCTTCAGATTGTGAATCTTCAAAATGAAACTGCAATGACAACAAATATTAATTGCTTATTTATTATATTTGTTAAGAATTGCAGCAAATGTTTAACTATACAATTTTAAAACCTAGTATATTTTTAGTATATTAATAACACACTATACCTAGTGTTACGTCCAACCCCGGGATTAGGATATGAAAATCTGGAAAGCAAGGGAAAGGCTAGCCAGAGGGGTCGGGGGAAAGGGAGGACGCAGCTAGATACTTACAAATGTCGCTCGCAGGTACGCGCTCTGAGACGCGTGGCGCGAGCCGAACGCACTTTTATGACTCAAAAAGGGTCAACGTCCGTAAAGACGTTAGGACGCCTTTCGTGAGCGGTGCGATCGTCGGTCCTTTTTCGAATCAGAGAATTTAATCCCTTTAACTCAGGATCGGACCTCGTGCAATTTCGAGAGGTGGAAGAATGGTGGGTGAGGTCTTAGATTATAAATAAATGGAAATTTATATTTAACGTAAATAAAAAATTTATTATAAATTTAAGTTAATTAATCTGTCGATATTACAATAGGTGAGAACTAGGCAAATTAAACAGGAGATTGAAAGCATTTTACAATGGAAGTGTATGTTTAAGGTATATGTGTGTACTTCTCGCGGGTGTTACATAAGTGCGGGGGTGATCGGGCAAGATTTCTAAGGGGATACCTACTTGAAAATGCACATCCTGCCCGCTATTATTACAATTAGTTTCAGGATTGAAGTTACATGAATTTACTGTGTGTGTGTGTGTGTATGTGTGTGTTAATCGATGAAGTACAGTATATGAGAATTGAAATAAGTAAAACTTAATTTTATAGCTATCAATCTAAGGTTACGATCTCAGGATCGCCTACTTCCTCAAGATCGAGAGTCGAGGCGGTCGAGGAGGTTGGGGACGGACTTCGGGAAGAGGGGGGGGAATCGGGAGGTTCAAGGAAGCGGGCTGGATCGGGGTTGACGGGGACCACGCGAGGCGGGACCACGCGAAACGAAGCCACGCGGCAAATAGGGCGATGTTCGGCAATTGGGCGAGAGGGTAGGACAACTGGGCGATAAGATAAGATGATAGCGGGACGATTCTGATGCGAACAACCGGGTTCCTCCGAAAAAGCTGGTAGGGGTGGTGGGATGGCGAGTCGCGGAGGACCGGCGTTGAGCTGCTCCCGGGGGAGTTCGACCTCCCGTCGCGCCCGCTTGTTCTGGCGATTTCTCTGTCGCCTGATCGTGCGGAGATTCTGTCCTCAAGGGGGTAGGGCTTTCGGGTCCACTAAAATTATTTATTTGTTTAGTCGATCTCTCTCGGACCCGGTCGGAAGCGAACAAAAAGAAATCGTCGAGCTCAAAGGGGGGGAAAAGAGGTCAGTGGACAGGTTGGGTCCGCGACAGCGACGAGACGCCGGGAGCCAAGTCAGGCCTACCACAACGTCAACGACCGCTGGGAACTCGATGCCTACACCGACCGATCCACGAGCATAAGCTCAGGGGGTCAGTGGACCAGCCGAGTCCACGACAGCGATGAAGACGCCGGGAGGCAAGTCAGGCCCACGACAACGCCAACGACCGCTGGGAACCTGATGCCTACACTGACCGACCCCAAAATAATAAGCTTCCGGGGATCCGACAATCGATAGACCGTTTAAGAAGGGGGGCGATAACGCGGAAAAAGAAAGGATTAAAAGAATTACGGGACTTACTACTTGATGAGTTCAAAACAAGTGGGTTTCTTCTCGGTGTCGCTGGTGGATGAGTCGGAGCGACTGAGGCTGGATCTCTTGCACAGACTCTAAATGCGAAATCGTGACTCGAAAACGGAAAAGATTACGATTATAATGCCGAAATGCAGACTAAATCAGAGGCTTGAAGAGACTGAGAAGTTTTGAGGGCGAGTGCTGCAATCTCGGGGTTTATATAGAAAAATGTAGGGAATGGAAGGGATTTCATGTGGGTTTTATGTGTCTGGTTTTCGTTTAAAGAATTTAGGGTTGGCGGGATGTTTCTAATTTTTGTTTAACGGATTTCTTATTGGTTGAGATGTTCCTCACCCAAGAGGTAGATTCTTAAGTTTTCGCCTATCCTGGAAAGCTAGAGACGGTTATCGATTTTTGCGGTTTTCCATTGGTGAGTCCCCTCTTAAGGCCCCCACTGTCTTATTGGGGGTGTAACCCATTGGTTCTTTCCAGTGACGCATTTGTTTTTCAGCTATCGCCGATTTCTTTTTTATTGGGGTTCCTTACTTATCTCGCGACCCTGTTTTTATATCGACAGACGATGCATATTTCTCAATCTTAATAGTAGGTACAAGGCAAACAGAACTTCCGCCACGTGTATTTACAATCACGTCCTAGGCTTTGTCTCTGTTTGTCGGAAACATCGCACGAGCAATTTTAGAAAGCTCGCTCGACGCAATAAAGATCTTCATCAACTCTGTCTGGGATTCAGGCCCCTTTTGGCGCGTCGTGTCGCCGGGTTTATAGTTATGGGCCAGACAAGGTTGTTAGACAAAATCCGATTACGTATGCCCCGTCTGGAAGATCGCTTCGTCGCCTAGGCAAATAGCTATTATAGTTGTGTAAAAAAAAAGGAATGCGAGATCTAACCTCACCCCGATCGATAACCGTCCGTACTCGGCTTGTTTATCCTAATCTTAGGGCTATCTTAGGTTCATAAGAATTCCCGCGAAAAAGGGATATCCTGGAGTCCGCAGGACGTAACACTAGTATATTAATAACACACTTGCTAAGTCTCGATACCTATTATGCCTTAGTTAAATAAAATTTAACAATTTTTGATTTGCAAATTGTCCTGTACTAGGTTTTACAATTGAACACCATAGTATAAAATTATTATTTACATCAAATAATATTATCAATACCTCACATAACCTCAAATTCTCTTTCGGATATGCATTACATTGCTTGCTCCAAATTTCTTTACGCTGTTTACCGCGAGGAAATCTAAATAGACGAAACCCTTGTTCCGCACGATTACGACAATTCTTTGCACAACAAGCTGGCATTATTAAATGTATTTCCATTTCGAACTAAATATTTCCTTTCTTCAACAAATTTTACACAGTCGCTTTTGTCGTAGTGTCACCGTGACTGCAATTAATAATGCTCGATAATAGTGCTCAATTGCATATGTATAGAATACAAACCTGACAGACCAATACAGACTGCCGTTCTCGTACGACGCACATTCATACATACTTCGAGGACCCAAAATGGCGCCCGTAAGAAGACCTTCCTTTGCGCCGTCGTCCATTTACCGACCTTGGCTGTAACTTTGTTAAAAATGAATAAAATTTAAATTTTAAGCTTAAAACCTCTACTTTCAAAAGGTTACTATTATTCGTCCAATTTTTATTATGTCTAGACATAATTTTAATTCAGCGAATTTTTATTATGTTATGACATAATTTTAATTCTGCCGCTAGGGAATTTTTAAATCAATTCTTATGAATCAAGCTTGAATTCGATGTCTAGGTGTTCCAGGTTGCCTATAACGAGGTCCACATAGTGCGCTCCATAGTTTTCGGTGTCCAGGTGTATTAATACCTTGAATTCGATGTTCACGTGTTCCAGGTTGCCAATGACGGGTTCCAGATAGTGCGCTCCATAGTTTTCGGTGTCCAAGTGTAATAATACGTTGAGTTCGATGTCTAGGTGTTCCACGTTGTCGATGACGAGGTTCACATAGTGCGCTCCGTAGTTTTTGGTGTCTACGTGTATTAATACCTCGAATTCGATATCTACGTGTCATACATTCAGATTTAAAGTTATTAATACTCCTAGACACCAAAAACTACAAAGCACACTATGTGAACTTCGTCATCGGTAATTTGGGACACGTAGACATCAAATTCAAGGTATTAATACACGTAGACACCGAAAACTACGGAGCGCATTATGTAGACCTCGTCATCGGCAACCTGGGACACCTAGACATCGAATTCAACGTACGATTACACCTGGACACCGAAAACTATGAAGCGCACTATCTGGATCCCGTCATCGGCAATCTGGGACACGTGGACATCGAATTCAAGGTATTAATACACGTAGACACCGAAAACTACGGAGCGCATTATGTGGACCTCGTCATCGGCAACCTGGGACACCTAGACATCGAATTCAACGTACGATTACACCTGGATACCGAAAACTATGAAGCGCACTATCTGGATCCCGTCATCGGCAACCTGCGACACGTGGACATCGAATTCAAGGTATTAATACACGTAAACACTGAAAACTACGGAGCGCACTACGGGGACCTTGTCATCGGCAACCTGGGACACGTAGACATCGAATTCAACGTATTATTACACCTGGACACCGAAAACTATGAAGCGCACTACCTGGACCTCGTCATCGGCAACCTGGAATACCCTAGACATCGAATTCAAGCTTGATTCATAAGAATCGACTTAAAAATTCCCTAGCGGCACTTTCTGCCAAGCGTATAAAGGTGGAATCACATAAAATTGCAGGAGCCATAAGCAGAAGGCAGAAGCCATATGCGCATGCGCTATGGTATCTGTAGAGCTCTACAGATACCATAGCGCATGCGCATATGGCTTCTGCATTCTGCTCAAGGCTCCTGCAATTTTATGTGCTTCCACCTTAAGGCTGCAATTTCACTATTAATCTGCTAGCGTTTAGTCAGTCACGTGACCTTTTTTTCGACGCTAGCGTCAAGAAAAGAAAGCTGGATTTGTTCAGCTTCAACTGCTTCAAGGCACGTCAAGAGTTCGTTGTCGTCATCCGTGGGCGCGAAGGAATCGAGCGACATACTGAAACATTGGAAAGGAAAAAATGTTTGACGAAGACAGGGAAGTAAGTAATATTGTTATTATAATAATTACACAGTTGTACTTTAATAATAATAATTAAACTTGCATGAAAATATCTGTGGCTTCTCGACATAACCATGTTAACGAAAATGAGTAAACAGCAACGGAAAATGCATCCTTATTTTTTACTGTTTTTCATGTAAGAAATATGTAATTGTCTCTGATGTGAAGTACTTTTATGTGAATCATAAAAATTAAATAATAATAATTATTTATAATGGTTTAATTTAAGCCACAGATATTTTTGTGAAGATGTTTAACTTAATCTTGTCGTGTAAATTATGTAGAAAAATTAATTTATTAATTTAATTGTTCACATTACGCAACGTACACATACACGTGCACATACACGTGCACATCACGTGCACATACATACACGTGCACATACACGTGCACATACATACACGTGCACATACACGTGCACACAACATGTATATTGTGATTTATATAATAAAAGTGTATAAAATAACATATATACGTTATTTTAATATTTTATACGAATTATATATGGTCCAGACATGTGGACTCTGTGAGATGATAATTTCCAGGAATGACATAGTCAATCATGCCTGTTTGAAAGGGTATACCAAATATTATGTTGATGATGCCACATTATATTTTTATCCAATGACAGGTATGTACAACACACAGTATAACTCTGATAATTATATTCCAGACGTAAGGTAGCATGACAAGAGTGAAAACACTAAACAGACATTTTATAAAATGCCTAAGAATTATACGAACTGTATATAATGCCTATGTATAATACTTTATTACAGATGACAAGCAAAATATCATTACGAAAAACATGACTGGAAACGACGAGTTAACACTGAATCCCATTAATAAGGAAAATTTGCCTGGTAAAAAAAATACAGAGAATGTCTTGTTTGACCACGTTGTAATTTACCACAGCCACTCACAGCCCTCGGTATCTAGAGTTTTTCCACTGAATCAGCTCTGTGAGTTTTGGCTGTGGTGAATCGCAACGTGGTCAATTGCGTCCCACCTAGAGCGGGGAGCACACATTTCTGCACAACGCATAATGCATAAGCATAAGAAAATTGATTGGTCCATACACATGTGCATAAAGAAATAGACCAATCAGTTTTCTTGTGCTTACGTATTATGCGTTATGCAAAAGTCTGTGTTCCCCGCTTAAGAATGCAAATACATTCGTTACAGAATATGATGTAATAAATATATAATTATTTTTTGCAGAGAATCAACATTTAAAAAGGAACCTCCCAACAAGATCGAATATTCTACAAGGAAAAAAAAATTGAAAACATGTATTTCGGCTACCTTAAATATATTAAGTTTTAATAAATAGAGAAAGACTGCTGTACAATACAAATGTAAAATAGTGCTTGGTTACTTAACATAGAAACATGCCTTTGATTCTATATAGTATATACAACCAGATTATACATCTTCTTTGTTTCAATGAATTTGTTTTATGTGAAAAAAATAATTTTATATAAAAAAGCTAAAATACATGCTAAAATGCATATACGAACAATTCTACAACATAATTATGATATCATTTATGCAAATATTATTCCGACAAAATGTAATTTCAAGTTATTCTTATTTACATTCCAACAAATCTTATCAATTAACAAAATTATTTTCTTAAAGATTTTTATTGGGCATCAACTAATTCTTAAATAGCAATCTTTACCCGTTTCCTTCTTTATCAAGAGACACGGTAGTGTCTCGCGCCAAGTACACGCGGAGCGAGACCGACCGTGACTCTTTTACGCGAGGCGACGGGTTGCGAGTACCCGAGATGTTGAGATCTCGATAACGAGTGAACGGATCAAGTTCTAAGTAGGCTTGATCGATAGCTTGGGGTCCAATTAGGGGGGGTTTCTCTTATAATATTCCGCTACGTGCCCTACGAGCGGAGATATTGCAACGCAAAGTCCAAATATGAAAATTTATTTTTAAGATACTCCTCCTCCTCCCCCTCCTCCTAACGCCGCGACATATCTATCAGAGAAACGTCACTTTCACTTTTTCGCCGCTGGCGGCGCTTTCGCGCAGTGCAGATAGTGCGTTCGTGGTTCAGTTAATAAATAATAAACGTGTGTGTACTGCGCGCAGTGCAGATAGTGCGTTTAGCGCGCTATTAGTCAGTTCAATTAACTATCAAAATCGAGAGACACGGTAGTGTCGGAGCGAGACCGACTGTGACTCTACGCGACGCGACGATTAATTCATGGTGATTGTTTATCCTATATCTATTTTCTATTCTATATATTACTGTTATTTACTAGTTACTACTATACTGTATATACTTATACTTATTACTACGTTTACGCGAGTGTTTACACAGGTTAACCTAGATTGTGCATAACATGGATAATATTGCGATCTCCCGCCTCTCCCTATTTTCTCAATGTGTATTTCTGACTTTTGGTTGGAGGTTACGCTGTCAGCCGTAATCTGAAGCGATCTGTATCTGCCAATAGGTACGTTTCCTTACATAAAATTCTTGTGCATTAAGTTCCATAAACGTCTTCGCGTGTTGCGATTAGTTTATCAGGCCAGAGTTATATTCGTCTGGATTTAAGGACTATATTCCCTCATGTCTCTTCGCCACAGGATGATTTGTCACTCTGATCTTTTCAAGTATGGTATAGGATAGAAAGTATGAGATTCCAAGCTGTATCGAGTGCGACGGTTATCGAAGTACGTTGTAATGACCACGTTACACACCGATAAGGTAAAAAAAAGCTTATTTATTCTCGTTATCGTATCCGGTTTATATAAAACAAGTCGGGAAAAAATATTCTACGTTTAAAATTTCGAGACAGCTTGAGGTGGCTTTATATAGATTTGTCGTGCGAGGTTTTCGTGGTTATTTATTTATTATAACATAGACATCAATTGTTATATATTGTCAATAATTTACTTATAAATATATTTCAGTTTTTATTAGAATATTTACACACATATATATATATATATATATATATATATATATATTTATTTATATATATATATATATATATGTCTAAATTGCTTTTTAAAATATGATATTTTGTCACGGATACTTTGAATGATTAAAGCGGCTGAATTGTGTGAGTTAGACTATCTTGTATAAAATCGAGTTCTGTAATTTTGTTTCAGATGCTGAAATTGTAACTAGTGAAATTGTAACATTCAATAATCTGCGTTTAATAATCAACAATGGCAACCTCTGAAGAGAAAAAGAACATTATACAAAATGAGAGTGGTAAATCAGGAGAACAAAATCCAGGTAAAAACTTATATTTCAGTATATAAGTGTACTATTAAAAGAACTATTTAGCATGTTACTTTATAAAAAGAATTTATTTTAGATAAGGAGATTGCAGGGACTGAGATAAAGAATACAGAAGATACAAGCAGAGTAGATAAATCAAAAATAGACGAATCATCTATTTCTAAAAATGATATATTTACTAATCACACAACGACAGATATAATAATTTTGTTCCCCATACGATCAATTAAGTTATCAATATTCTTATGACTATTGTAACTTTAGATACGCGAGAGTTAGACAGATCATGAGGATACAGAAACTACAGAGCAACTGAAAAATCAGCTAGGTGTGTTAATGAACCAATTGGCCACTCTATCGGCAGAAAAGTAAAAAATGGAAGCGAACTTCCAATTGGACAAGAAGCATTGAAGAATTGAGAAGCAAACGTGACAAAGTAAGATGAAAAGTTTGACATCTGTCTTGTTATCAAGATTGTTCAATTGAGCGTTAATGTTTGCAGTGTGAAAAAGTAATTAA
>NW_020228102.1:0-5818 GCF_003070985.1 Temnothorax curvispinosus
ATGTACAAGATGATAAAATAATGTTAAAAATGTTTTTAAGAGCCAAATATGAATTAAGATGCAAATTTAAATTTTAAATGTTAGGTATATCGAATGTTCAGAGGATTTATTTTTTATCAAAAGTTTATGTTTGCAATAATTTATTAATAAAAACGGATATAACGCAGTCTCATAAAACAATTTCATAAATTACCGTGTAATATATTTATGAGTTCGTGTAATTTTTTCTTTTTTACCGCTAATATAAACGGAATGTTGCTGCTTGAAAAATAACTACATTCCTTTAGCGTAAAGTGTTATCTATCATAATAAATTTCTGCCAATACGAAGAATAAGAGTAAAAAGAAGAAGAGTAAAAAGACGATATAATTTCTACATGAATTACAAGTCTGAAAAAGACATAAAACTATCACTGTCGACTAACGATTTCGCAAGAAATATGGCTCTTTAGCATATGTATCGTATATTCGTAGGATGATAAAAAAGTATTTGATGTCGTAAAAGTGAAGTTAGAACGTTAAACACAATCGTACACGAGGCAGTTGCCATCCACTTCGCTTCGCTACAAATTTGGTTAGTTCACCGCAAAATGGTTAAATTCCTCGTTTAAAAGTCTCTCGTGCACATTTCCTTGCTGTTTGGCTGTTGGGCAAAGGGTTGTTATCGTACCCTCTCGATCTACCCTTGCAAAACTAGCTGCGGATGTAACTTCGCGCTTCATCGAACTTCCCTCCAAAGGGCGCGAGTCCCCGACGTAATTTCAGTCGGAAACGACCACGTCTTAATACGTATTATATAGTGACTTTTAACGCTGGCGAAACGTACAACCACGAGAGAAAGTTTTAGTCAATATGTAAAGTGCCACCGGTACAGGAAACTACGATCTGTATAACTAAGAAGTTAAATTGAACTACGTCACACAGTATGTTATAGAAAGACTTGTTTGTTTTTCGACTTTCGGACTCGACACTTCAATTAATTTTTAATAAAAAACGTTTTAGATTCATACAAGTCTGATTGAATAAATGCAATCTAGATTAGTTATTATAAACTTGCGTCGTTAATTAGAAATTATCTGATATTATCTAATTAGGATATATCTGCTATTTGTACAAAGTATGATTGTTATTTTGCATTCCCGTCTTGTTTTGCAACGTCTTCCTTAAACTATAGTGGCCAATAAAACCTTCATTTTTACAATTTTGCTTTTACCAATTTAAAATATTTAATTCCTCGATGTGTTTTTCAAAAGTTGGTCGACAAATTAATTCAGAAATTGGAAAAAAAACGTGGCTGATAGATTTGAAAAGTTTCGCATAGTTTTCCATATTTTGTGGCAATAAAATGAAACGATAAGAGCGATAAAACTCTTGAAATTACGCGTACTTCTAATTAGAACATTATCGTACAGTTGTAAGATATATGCAGACAAATATGTAAATGACGAACGGATAGTTTAACATAGTCAAAGTACTAACTGTTTGAAACGTTGAATTTAACCCACACACCATAAACATTTACGAATGTCAAATTCCGCGTTACAATATTCGCGTCGGTTAATTACGGTATTACAGTACATTTTAACCTCCGTGTCCGTGTAATTTCGCTTTTATTGTTGTTCTTCTTTAAAAACTTGCGCGATATATATGGAGTAAAATATATTTGCACGTATATGTAAGGACGCGGAGACTTCACGTAACTTCATACTTCAACAGTCACAGTGTGTTTGATGGTTTGATGTATAACGGGTGGAAACATGAGAGATGAGACAAAGATCGAAGTTCCCGAATGTTTCGATACTTGAAGTTTACACAACATGTTGTACAACATTTTAAAAACGCTCTTAAATCTTACATTCCCCGACATAAGTGCGAGGAAACTATCGTACAAATTTTTGCCTGAAAATATAAAGCGTCCTTACATATACGTGCAAAGATATTTATAACATGAACATCAGCAATGTTCATGCAAAGCATGATGGTATTTTGTGTATAGTACTTAAAAAGTGCATAACGGAAATATGGATCGGGGGAACTCGAAATTATTCCTCGAAAATTGGACGTAATGCGACTGACTTCGCAAAGCCATTATTCAAGAATATAAAAAGAACTCCGCCAAGTACAAACTTCGTCCACACAATACTTCTTAGGAAGCGTCACGTAAATTTATTCCTCAAAATCCGCAGCCAATAGACCGTACGGCTGATCCCAACAGTTTAATTAATAGAGATCGTTGGCCCACTTTTTTACCTTCGTTCGAGACTCGATGGCGCGTGGCGCGGATCAAAGATCGCGAAGATAAGAGCAAAGTTTCGTGACTTCTTGTGTTTGTGTAATTTATATATTCGTATATATACGTTCGCAATTTTACTTTTAGAAAGTTTCCGCGGTGCACGAGGAGCGCCGGGATCCCGCCCGAGAGCAGCCCGGAATGCAGTTAATTGAGGGAAGATGAAGGATTCCGCAAAATTTCCTCTCACGTATCACACACACACACACACACACACACACACACACTCCTACCGAAGTCCGTAACCGAGTATACCGCGCGAGTTCTCGAAGTTAAAAGTTATTAATTTAAAACGTAATCAGTCTTTACTTTGTTACAAGTCAATTGTTTCTTTCCATATCTCGACGCGTGCGCTCCCGCAGCGCGCAGCGTCCGCGAAACTTCACATTCCGGATATTATATTGATCTCCGTGGGGAAAACTCAGACGTTCTGTGAGAAAATATTTTGATAACACAATTTTCGTTCCAAATTAGCAATGTAAACTAGAACGTTTCCAGTGCTGCTCGGGGCGTATACCTCTTGTAATCACAGCTTCGCAAGAGAAATTGCGCGTCTCTCTTCGGAAAAAGGAGAGAGCCGCGCGCGTCTTTTCGAAAGCCCTCCGCACAATGCCGGCGTGCGAAGGGTTAAAAAGATGCAGTTCCCGCCGCGTTATCATATTTCTCCCGCGGATATTATTTGTTGCGCCAGTCCCGCGTGTGCGCGACGCGGTCTCATAAAATACGTGTGACACGCTAAAATAACGACTGCACTCTTGCAGGTCATTGTGTGAACGCTTTGTGTACGACCGGCTGACGCGAATACTTTTTGTTGCGCGGATGTTTATATGTAGCGCTCATTGCGCACACCCCTATCAGCCGACGAATTTATATGAGTCGTTAAATTGCAATCCGCGCGCTTACAAAAAGCGAGACTCGCGCGTACGATCACATTATACCGAACATTTTTATTTCCGTGCTGTTTCCGAAAAACTTTACAGCCGGGACATGCGAGTTCTCGGCGCATTTCTTTCCGCGAAAAAGCAAAAGTCTTCTAACTCTTATTGTTCAAAAGCCATATTTAATATCTGCAAATATTGTACTTGAGATATTAGTGAAAATTGCGAGCTTTTAAGTCTTGTTCTTCTTTAATTCGTATCCCTATTGTTCAATGAATATTTAAGTCTTAGACATTAATTTTAAAACTTTGAAAATAGTATCATCTACATATTTCGCACTAAAAATAACGTCAAAGTCTTTCGTATTTTTACAACGAAAGAAGATTAATAGAATTTCGAATCTCTATTTTCCACCGACAAGAAATAGCACTTACCGTTTACTTCCGGCGTTTCGAATTCCACGCGAACTTAGCAATCTCGATGAGACGCAAGAAAGGATCGATTTATCAAAGTCAGCAATAAGATAATTGCGGCAAATTCATCGTGGCTAACGCACGGGAGATGGACGCGGCAGCGACGCTGTCGAATCGCACTTGACCCGCGAAATCTGATTTTCGTAAATTCGTTCCGTATAGGTATCTATACCAGAGATGGAGATACCTGACACGGAAGAACCCACGAAATTCAATTTTCGAGATTTGTGTACGGGTCATCCGAGCTAAAAGCGTGAGCTGCCGAGTTAGCGAATAAGCGCGCGGGAGGAAAGGGGCACAATTGGGAGGGATATCTCTGAATGTGAATCCTACCTATCCCTAGACAAGAACAAATATGTATTTGCTGAAACGCTGTGATGTTATAGGTCCTTTCAGAGCCAACAGAGAGCTAGTAAGTTGAAGTGCGCGATAAGCTGTTGGAGATATTGTGCAATATATCTTTCTTGTTAACAGCAGCAAGCGGTTTATTTATTAGCCAGTTTGACAACACAAGTATAATTTAATGATACAAACTTAAAAAATGTTGTTTTTAAAATACCTATGCTATGTATGTGTTAAAATATTATTAAAAAAATATACAAATATTGAAAAAAGTTGTAAAATACTGTAGATATTCAGTAATTACTTTAGTGGATGAAAATTCGACGCGTTACGCCCGAATGGGCTTGTGCTCGAAGTCAAAGTTATCGTTTAATCTAAAACGAATATTATATCATACCTTACCGAAAGTTCGCAACTCACTTTAAACTGTAATTTTCAGACTGACAGACATTGTAGCGTAAACTATACGTGACATACGTTGCAGCCACGGTTAATACCCAAAATTAAATACGAATTTGCTAGGAGTTTAATTATGCGAACTACTAAACACTCTCGACCCGTCGCGTCGCGTTGCGTCGTGCCGGTGCACACGTCACTAAATCGTCGGCTATACGAAGCATATTAATTTACGTAGGGATCGACCGCATGATTTTGATCCAGCAATTACGTAGATTCATCCTGTCACTCGTATACCGGCTCGCATCGCCGACTCTCGGGAATCGTTAACCACTCCGAAACTACAAGTATACCTATGCAAAATTCACCGCGCTGCGCGCGCGTCCCCTTAGCATTTTCTCTCCCCGTTTCATTTTCTCTCTTTTCCACAGAAATTCTTGTCGAGGCGCTCTCGAGGATGCTCGACTCCACCACTGAAAAATAGGCCAATTAAGGCAGAATGGGAATAGAAAGGATTGTGCGTCATTAGCGTATAATATCCTTCAGAATTTACCGCGTTAATGAAGCACAATTTTATTCCTAGTTTATGTTTGATTACGTTTTTATTGTAGTCAACTTGCTTCGAGAGAAGAGAGAGAGAGCTTTTTAAACAAATAATGATAATTAGTAAACCGTGATATAAATTAAAGCTGACACAGAAATTAGAGTTAAAATTAACGCGGCTGTAGCACTCTAGCGTAAAGTTTTTAGAAGAAATTTCCATTTAAAAAACACACGCAAAGATATTAGGAAATATCATACTGCAATGATTACAAAGCGGAGGAGCAAATAAAAAGCGAATATGGCGATGCGACTAGCGAAATCCAATCGACAGAGGTCCCTTGTCGATTCCAATAATTTGGTTCGCTACCGAATGTATCCTCATATGTATATCGTTTCAACGATATGATTACCGAAATCCATGTTATATGTCTTTAATATGTAACTACTATATAAACTTTATCATTTGCATTATGTTGGTGATGTTAATTCTACGAGATAAATTTGAAAATATTGCAGATTGCCAAACTTTGCGAACGTATTCGTCGGCTAGAATTTAAATAATGTCAAATAAAGAATTCAACGTAACAAAAAATACATGTAGACGTAACGGGAATTATTCATGAAAGATCCCTCGTGAAATTAAAGTAAAAAGATATTTTGCAGACTCACTGATATATTTACTTTCTTGTGATATTTTTCATCTATGGTGTCATACTTTGATATTCGATATTGATATAAGATATAATTTAATATATGATCTTCATATGTGATGTAAAATTATTAAAATTCCATTAACCTGTCAAATAAAACGAGGAATCACACCTACATCGTTATCCATTAATTAACATTGTAATGCAATCAGAAACCTTTATACGTGACTACACATTCGTTATATAG